>NC_056729.1:799946841-799993007 GCF_019279795.1 Protopterus annectens
AAATGGAAAATGATACTTCTTACTTATATGTATAATTTTGATCTGAAAAAAAAGTTCTGACAAGGGTGAAAGCACTTATCTTTTATTTTACTTAATAAACCATGGTTCAAACAAGCAATATCAGCTTGAATCCAGTTTTATAGGTTCATAGGTTCATAGGTGTGTACTAGGCTAATGACCCTGGAGCCTTTACAAGCCTAGCCCATAGGATTACCTTGGCATCGTGCCACCCGACCTTACTTCCCAGTGACTCTGTCGAGCAGAGCCACTGGAGTGAACCCCGGGGTGAATTTTCTATTTCCCATCCACTCCTCAAGATTTCTCTTGAAGAGGGCCAATGAGGTGCTCAATTTGACATGTATGAGAAGTCTATTCCATAGCATGGGCAGTCACTGGGTTATGACCCTGTCCCTCCAACTTGTTCTATTGATTGTGGTAATGAGCTAACAGCAGTCTCTTTTATCAACTTTACCAAGTTGTATGCTGATATCTTTATATCTTTCCTATACAACTAGTCATCCCTTTTTCTTTTTATTTGTGTGTGTGTGTGTGTGTGTGTGTGTGTGTGTGTGTGTGTGTGTGTGTGTGTGTGTGTGTGTGTATATATATATATATATATATATATATATATATATATATACATTTTATATATAGAGATATATATAAGAGAGACATATACATATATGTATATGCGTATGTATATGTGCATACACACACTCACACACACACACACACACACACACACACACACACACACACATATAAGGTGTGGCATCTTGGGTTGACATAGCCAGGAGGTTGGTGTAGAAGTCTTGTGCGGCGTCTACCTAGAGAGCATATGGTAGGGCATTATATGAGTTTGTTAAATTTATTTCATAGATGCCTGATGGTGAGGACGTTTGGTTGGAGGAACTATTATTGCGATAATTGACTCGGGCTTGGGAGCAGAGTAAGGTGCTTAAGGTGGACTTGGCAGTGATTATATGTGCACAGTTGGCTGGGCTGAATGATTTTACAAAATCCTGGATGGTAGGGCATATGTTGAGAGGATGCAGTAGAGTAGCTGGAGTGTCTATGGATATGCGTTGGCTGTTGACAAGACAACTTTTGAAAGTTTTATTGAAGGGTATAGCTTTAGTGGTGTGTGAGTCAGTGGAGTATGTTTTTATGGGTATTTTGTGGCATTTCTGGTGTCAGAGCTGTTAGGGTCATTAGTTTGGAGAGGCGTTATGGTTTTTCCAGTGCCAGTGCACATTTGGTTAAGTAGGTCTAAAATGGGTCAGTTAGGGAAGGGTATGCAGATAGTTCTTGGGAAAGATAGGATTGAGGTTCTTTGTCCTGTGGTTGGGCTGTGGAATTGATGCAGACTCGTGTGGGCAGCCCTCAGTAATTGTTTTTTTCTGTGGAGAGACAATAAGGTGGTAAAGGGTAATCAGTTTGTACATGTAATAAGAAGGGCACTGATTTGTATGTGTTTTCTAGGTAAGAGATTTTCCATTCATTCTTTTCATATTGTAGGGCTTCAGATTTGGCAAGGGAAGGTCATTGAGGTCATCCAGAGAGGAGGTGGTCTTCAAATGCCTTTTTATCTTATATTAGGTAATGGATTCAATTAATAATTAATATTTTTTTTGTTTGTTTTTTGAGTTTCAGGACAGGAGATTGTCATCTTGGGACACTTGTCTATCCATTGAGTGGCAAAGAGGGCAGCAGTTAGGATGGATGGAAAAGACTTGGGTTTGCGTCGATTGGGATGGGCAGTTAGTTGGCATGGGATTACAGGTCTTAGGTAGACTCAGCCAATGCATGAAAGTGAAGTGTTATGATCATGGATTGGGCTTCCTAGAATATTGGTTTTACATTTGGTTGGTAATGATTTGGGAATAATTCCTAAGAAGCAGTTGGGAGATAAGATAAGGAAGGACTTGATTATGTTGCAGAAGTTATATCCAGGCATGTGCATTGTATGGTTGGAGATAGTGCTGCATTTCTGTTGGAGGAATGCTTCTAGATTAAGACTTTGGAGCATGCATGGAGGTTTGTTATCTATAGGTGTCGATGGCAGTTGAGGGCATCGGGCATGTATATACGATAGACCATAGGGATTTTGATGACAGGGACCTAGTTTGGTATAGAGCCGATGGAGTGCACTTGAATGAGTTTTGTTTAGATTTGTTTAATGAACATTTAAGTTTATTTTTAGAAGGTTTGGTGAACGTTCTTTTGTAGGAGAGGGGGGATAGCCTGTGGTCAGACTGGTGGGTGGAAAAGAGGAGCAGGTTTGACCCTATTCTGCTCCCCCTCTTGGTGATGGGTGTTGATGCAATGAGTTTTGGAGATGAAAGTGAGCAGTAGGATGCTGCTAAATTGATAAGAATAGGTGAACAGAGGTATGGATGCTGCCTATTCAGACAGGATGAGCAGGATACACTGTTTCCATATATGTTATAAGGATTTTATATGTTGTGGTTGCAAGGTAAGTCGTCTTACAACTCATGCTTGAAATAATGTAATAAAGTTATGTTTCACATTAATAAAGGTCGACCAATGTAATATTGGTGTCATCATATATTATTGAAGAGGACTGGGACAAAACATAATATCACTTTTCCTGCCTTCGGGCTGTGTAGACATTCACTAGCAGGCGCAATTTACTTTAATTCATTGTATGTGTCAGGGTGTTTTTAATGGTGTATTTCTATCTGCACAAACAATTTTATTTCTTTTAGGATTATAGATACAATAATGTTGTTCTGTCTTGAAGGAAAGTAGTAAAAGATGATCTTCCCAAACACTGGTGTTCCAAAACATTATTTTGTTTCACATCTGAAATGTTTGTCATCTTGTATCTTTTCAGTTGTGTCATGTTTACATGGAAAGAGCTACTGTGTTAAATGAAGGGCAGTCTTATTATTCTAATTCAACAATGCATAATCTACAGTGCTGGCTCAAGTAATCCTGTGCATATGCTTTTAATAATTAATTTTATCCTAAACAAAGTAACAGCCAATTATTGCACTATAAAATGGTAAAGCGTATTAAAAGCCATATGGAATATATTATCTGAAATTATGCTCAGAGATATTTTAATTACTAAGATATTTTGAAAAAAGACAACTTATATATGCAGCATTTTGTCTGAGCAGAAGCAATTTGTTTCTTATTTTTGGACAAAACAATGAGACCTGGCATCAGTATAATTCAAGGCTCATTGGAATGCTAGGCCTTAAAACTTAGATTGGTCTGGGCAACATTGCTTAACAAAAGTTACAGCTACATGTCTGATATGATCTTCTGATAAAAATAATGTACATTTCTTGGCAAATCTGCAATGAACTGGGAGATATCTCAGCTCTTAAAACCATTTGTCTTTTATTACATTTAAAGAGGAAGAGAATAAGAAAAAAAGAAAGATAAAGAAAAAATGGTTTGGTAGAAAATCCAAACTGCAGATATATATATACATGTATATGGGTCCGCTTCTAAATCTTGAAAGTTCATAATCTTGAAATTCTAAATACTGAATCCAAAATCTTAAAAGTTCAAAATACTGAATTTCATAATACTGAAAAAAAAAAAAACTACAGGATACTAACACTTAATATACTCCACCAAAAGTACATAGAGAAACAAAAGACAAAGCATATTAGTTCACTCCAACTATTAGCAGGGGGGCAAGCACCCATGCACCCCCACACCCCCTGCTACTTAAATATATCAACTCCGAGATCACACTTTACTACACTAAGATGAGTTATGTTGTTGTATAGTAAATTCAAAGGGGACATAACTAAGGTTACAACAGGCAGTCAAGAAGCACGTAATGGTATGTTTGCTATTTTCTTCTGTGGACTGCGATCTCAGAGTTCATATATTTAAGAAGCAGGGGGTGTGGGGGGGTGCAGGGTGGCTTGACCCCCTGCTTATAGATGGAGAAGAGTAAAATGTTTTGTTATGTAGTTGTGTTGGAATATTGTAAGTGTTGGTGCACTCTGTTTTTTCAATATTATGAAATTCAGTATTTTGAGTTTTTAGTATTTTGAACTTTCAAGATTTTGGACTCAGTATTTTGAATTTCAAGATTATGAGCTTTCAAGATTTAGAATTGGACCAATATATATATATATATATATATATATATATATATATATATATATATATATATATATATATATATACGTATATATATATATATATATATATATATATATATATATATATATATATATATATATATATATATATATATATATATATATATATATATACGTATATATATATATATATATATATATATATATATATCTATATATGTTTTGTGTTTGCGCATGAGTGTGTGTGTGTGTGTGTGTGTGTGTGTGTGTGTGTGTGTGCGTGCATGCAAGCATGCATGCATGTGTGTGCGTGTGTGTGTATATGTGTGTGTGTGTGTGTGTGTGTGTGTGTGTGTGTGTGTGTGTGTGTGTGTGTGTGTGTGTGTGTGTGTGCTCATGCGTGCATTTATGTGTATGTATAATGTGAGTATTGTGAGGGCTTGTCTGCACCTATTTAAGCTTAGACTACATGAAACCACCTCATCAAGCTCGGCAATGCTGAACTCCCTGATCACTGTTTTGCTCAGGAAATGACTATTGGGGAACTTTCTCTGCACGTGCTGAGAATGATCCCTTTCTTTTAAAAGATTTCCCTTTTCTTATTTGTTCAACCTCTGAGTTTGTATGTATATGTTTGTGGAGTGTAGGACTGTAGGTGCAAAATATTTCTATTGTTTTTTTTTCTGGAGAATGTGCCAACCAAATTTTTACTTGTTTGCAACCTCGCCCGGCTATACACTGTGTTTGTGTGTGTGTGTGTGTGTGTGTGTGTGTGTGTGTGTGTGTGTGTGTGTGTGTGCCTCTCTGTTTCTCTCTCTACACACAAACACACACACACACACACACACACTCATACTCTCAAGCACTCACAGACACACACACACACACACACACACACACACACACACACGCATACACTCATACTCTCAAGCACTCACACTCACACATGCATATGCACACACACACCCACACACACACACACACACACACACACACACACACACACATACAGATACACTTGTACACAAGTATTCATCTGTTTGTGGGAATTCTGACAATTCTCACTGGTTTAGAGAATTAGAGAACCAGATGATTAATTATTCAATTATTTATTGATTGATTTATTTTAATTTGTTTACTAGGGTACAACACTTATCAAACAATGACTAATTACAGGCTCAGCCTGGGTTACATCATAATGTAACAGAACAGCCTACAGTAGACAAATAACAGCGATTCACATTTATGAGTAAATATTGACAATTTCACAAACAGTATATACATGCAAGGTCTAATAAAACAGATATGTGTACAGTCACATAACTGGAATAGAAACAGGAGAATAGAGTTAAAGGAGGAACATAACAGGCAGAGATATATGGTTACTATTTATTTATTTATTTATTTATTTAGTTATTTATTTTACATTTGTTTACCGGGAAGGTCCAACTGGACAGAGCTGTCCGTTGATTGTAGCTAGGTTCGGAAAGCTAATGAAGACTAGTAAGATGAAAGAGGGGCTAGAGTATGTGTAGTGGGTTTAGATCAGTAATAGTGTTGCAAGCTGAATCACAGTTTAGGATGTGTGTAATTATGTAGCTCAAGTATACAGGATGTAAAGTTAGTTAGCAGCTGGAGATATTGGTTTATGTGATGTGTCCTTTTAATGGACAGTTGCATTCAAGCAGTTTTACTAAATATTATTTGAAATGTGGCCTGAACAGGGAATACTTTTTGTGATCAGGTAGCCAGGAGGATGTGACTGACAGTTTTTATGGCCAGTACAGAGAACCAATGCATAATAGAGTGCAGTCTGAGAGGTGGGGGTTGTAGTGAAGCCCTGGATCTGGCTGCTTGTTTTTAGGTTATAGGTTAAATTGGCTGTACAATGTTTGATTTTGAAAGGCGGGTCTAGTTATAGTATAGCATCTCTTTGGCCCTCTTCAAAAGGAACCTTGGTGATTGGATGGGAGATGGGAAATTCACCCCCTGGATCACTTCAGTCACCCTGCTAGACAGGGATCCAGGGAAGTAAATACTGTGGGAAGAAATAACCAAGGAATTGTTATGGCTAGGCTTGTATAGTCCCTATGGCTGATAGCCTAGTACCAACCTATGAACCTATGAACTTAAGAGTAAGGAACTAAGAAGATTTGGTTGGCCTGTACTGGAAGCCATTAAGCCTTTCAGAGAATAAGGCAGTGGTGTTCCTTCCTTGGTGAGTTACATATGAATTAACATATTTTTTGGAGAAGGTCTGAAGTGTGGTAGTGTTTTTGACCGAAGCAGATGCAAACAAGGGGAGACAATACTGAAGTCAAGCAAGAATGTTGCCTTTTCCTATAGCAGTCCTTGCAGGTTGTGAGAGGGAATGAAATATTTTGTTGGCCCAGAAGAGTAGACATTTGATCATCACTTTCAACATTTCTGTGTACTTGTGGAAGTTAAATGATTGGGCCAGCAAAATCCCCAAATATCTCAAGGAGGTGTTGATTTCAATAGGATTGTCATCACAGTCAGGGATATGAAAGGATAGGGGGCTTTGAATGCTATTTTATGGGTGCTGAATTACGTGTTTTTATTTTTTTGGCCTTGAGTAGTAAATTCTTGGAGTTTGGTCAGTGCTGTAGTTGAAGAAGGTTCTTCTGAAGTTGTGATTAAATTGTAAGATGTGCGGAATCAGACCAAAAGATAACTATATCATGTGTATAAAGAACTGGTGTAAATGGAGCGGTCTGGTGTATGTTTTTTTTACAAAGATTGAGAACAGAGGAGGTGCTAGAATGAAGCCCTGTGAGACTCCATAATGAATGGGCAATTTGTTGGAAGGACTATGTCTTATCTTTACCTGGATTGAATGATTGGTTAGAAAGTCTTTGAACTATGCAGTTGTATTAGGGCTGATCCCAGTGTTTTGCAGATGGAGAAGAAGAACTGGGTGGTTGGCTATGCCAAAGCATGGGTTAAGTTAGTTAACAAAGCTCCAGTAACATTTCCTTTATTCATATTAGTTAAAATGTTATCAGTCAGGGTCCATGTAGCAAGCATTGTGCTCCTACCAGCACCAGACTTGTGCATGTTTATCACCAGAGAGGTTTGTCCCTGCTTGAGAAGGATTAGCAGGTAAGTGTAAAAAAATGATATTGTGTAAGCTACAGATAAGTGCAGCTTAAACTAAGCAGATGGTCAAGGATAAACACCACTACCAGTACTACTAATAATAATAAAACCTGACTATTTTACTTAAAATAGAAAGTCAGACTGGACACTATGTAGTTCAGGAGAAGATTGCGCACCTACCGCAGACAGAAACAAAAGTATTATAAGCATAAGGAAGTAGATGGTTTTGACCACAGCTAAAAGTTATTAGCTTATTGTCTCTGTTAGCAGCAGCCATGATAACTAAGACAGTGACACCACTGAACTGCAGTTGTGGCCTTATTGAGCAGTCCGTTTTATGTACACATAAATTGACAGCACATCACAGAAAAGATGTATAAATCTTTTCACTGTATATGCTATATTTTAGCTGACAGAAGTTCTGTAGGGCTCTTTGGCTTCGCTCTGTAGGGCTCTCTGGCTTTACTTGGCAGGGTAACAACCCTTTAGTGAAAACAGAATATACGCAGCAAAATCACCAAAGGTCAGTGTTGTGTTAATGTGGTAAATAAGTCCTTAATCATTTAGATCGCTTGCTCATTGCCAATAGTCTGAACTGCTTCTTTCAGTTACTCATTTATGAGATTATTTGCAATTCACTTAAAACTTTGGGCAGAAGGTATCAGCCACTGAATATTAACATATAAATAAACTTAAATCTAATTTTAAATAGCTCTGTAGTATTCAGATATTAATTTCTCAGGTGAGCTATCTGGTTTCCTTTCTTTCCTTAATGTAAGGATTGATGTACTCATGGTAATAAAAGCAAGCCCCTGGAAATGAAGATTATGCAATTTTTATTATTTATTCGCTGTAGCTATTTGATTATTAGCTCACATGTAGTCTGTTCTGTAAAGCAGATAGTCTTTTACAAATAAGGTGGACTGATAACATTGTCTGTTTATCTGTAGTTTTGCAAAGATATCCTACTTAGCTTCAAGTTTTTTTACTTGAGGCAGTCCTGTCATAAAGTGCTTTTAGCACTGACTGCTGTAAATACAGTCATTTATTCTGAATAAAACTATAAAAGAGAAACATATTATGATTTTCCTGTATTATCGATAGAAGTGACCCCAGCAAGGATTTATTATTATGTGCATTATCTTTCATTTTATTTAAAAGCCCAATAAAAATCTGTGTTAAAGGTAAAATAAGCTTGATATGCAAAGAGGGTGACAATTTTTGAAACTAAAACACGGTTTTGTTTTCTTTCTGTTGTATATGCATAATGATGATAATACAGGTGAGATATAGTCTGACCTAGGCCTGTCAATGCATTCTCTTGCCATACAGAATGAACTTTATTGATAAGAATGTACCCTTCTGATTAAGCTATTTACTCCAGTTGTGTGTATATGTTTGACATAAAAGTTCTGTAATACATAATCAAACCATTACACTGACACACTGACACTGTAAGCTGCATAAAGGCACACAAATTTACTCAGAAGTGAAAATATAGTAGAGTGATACTCCTTTGGCAGATTTAGCAGATATGTCGGTGCTGTCTGCAGCAAGACGTGTCTTAGAATGCGGCTAGTTCATTGATTTAGATATCCTTACTAATGTTCAATGTGTTTACTGACACACAGTCAGTTAAAATTTCCAATATCTCTAAAGGATGCCTTCACTATTCCAGATCCCTTTTAGACAGGGAAATAATTTCCTGCTCATTAAGAGTACCAGATCATGACAGTGCAAAACAAAGAGCCGTACACACTTTTGTGATGTATTCTTGGCTGCCTTCTTTGAAAAATGCTGGCAAACTTCAGAAAAGGAAACTTAAAATACACTGGATCCAATTATTTGTATAGCTATGATGTTAATACATGGCCTTTGTAATATTTCAGTATACACAAGTCCGCCTTTTCATAGGTGATTACTAGGCTAAATGGCACAAGAGACTTTGCAAGCTTAGCCAATACTACCCAGAATATGACAATACTATAGTTTATTTCACTAGATATGGGGTGGGGTAGTATCAGAGTAGTGGATCTTTTGATTGTTGGAGCCCTGAGTCATTTTACTGACTGCCTCTGTCCACAAGGGACATGGGCAGTACTCCAGGAGTGAATTTACAGTTCCCCATCCATTTACCCAAATTATTTTTGAAGATAGTGAGAGATGGGCTTTGTTTTACAAAGATGGACACTTTATTCCATAGATGAGGAAGCCTTTGGGATACTAATCTATCTCTCCAGCAAGTTCTGTTAGACTCAAAAATAAGGTTCACCTCCTTGGAATGCATAACCCTTGCTTCATGTTTTTTTGCAGTTGTGTAACATTTTCATCAGGTCTGGGTCAAATTATGGCTTGTAAGTCAGGCATAAGTCACCTCTTAAAAGAGATGAGATGGAGTAAAGGGATAGGACCTTTATTTAGTCTTATACTTTGTATTTTTTTAGTGAGAAACCACTGGGGCAGCTCCAATTTGTGTTAATGCCTGGTTAGGTACATGCAGAAGGAAGCACTGCACTCAGTTGGAGGTCTGATGAGTGCTGAGCACAATAGCACTATGACTTCGTTTGACCTTGATGCCATGCTTTACACATACGTTGAACCACACAGAAGGAGGCTTGCTATGTTGTTATTGATCAGGTCCATGATAATTCTCTACATCTCCTTTCAAAGACTAGTCAATAGTATGGGTCTGTATTTCCATACGCCAGTTGATGCCCCCCCTTGTGTAGAGGGATGGCTGTTGCAGTTCTCCATTGCTCTGGGACAAAACCTGTCTAGAGGCTGTGGTTAAAGAAGGTTGCTAGTGGCCCTGATAGTTTCTCTTTTAAACTACTGTATTTAAGAAGCATCCTGGAATGTTGTTGGGACCCATGGAGTCTGTGTTTCTGGCTTTAGCGAGTGCAGTAAGGACCTATTCCCTTGTAATGGTCAGTAATGGGATTGTTGTGGGTAGTTCTTTGGGTGTGGTAGCAGGTGACGGTGTGGGAAAGTTTGAACTGAACTTGCTGGCCAGCAGATTTACAGTAGTTTAGGCTAGGTGTAGGTGTTACTGTTCATGATTAACTCAGCACATTGTTGAGCATTTGCTGTGAGATTATGATCGTAAGTGAAAAAAAAGCCATATAGTTATCTTTCACCAGGGATGCTATCTTTGCCTTGTAATTTGCTTTGGCAGATTTGATCAGCTCTCTGATTTGTTTGTTTAGACTAGTGAGTATCTTTTTGCACTATTTTGTCTGTTCCTTCTTGGCCTTAGAGAGGTTTTTTTCCCTTTGGTCAAATGCCCGTTTATGCTACAGGTCCAACAGGGTGGTTTGCTTTGCCAGTAACCATATGTTTGACTCAGACAGATGCTACCACCTCTATGCAGTGGTGAATGTGGTTCTAAAATGTGTTTGTGTACAGCATAGAGTAGGCCTCATTTTCAACTAGGTTTGGAGGGGCTTGGCAGTTTAATAAGCTGTCACTTAGTTTCAGGTAATTGGCCTTAGCAAAATTCTTAACAGGTTAGGAGTCTGATGAGGGTTATAGGTTAGTTGTAATACTAAAGGAGATAATACTGTGGTCAGATCTTATCAGGGGAGAGTTAATGCAGGGGAGGAAGCTGCATCTCCACATGTTTATGATTACTAGGTCTAGAATATTTTTACCTCTAGCTGGGGAACTAATTAGTTGCACTAGGGTGTTTCAATTGACAAAGACCAAAAAAAAAAAAAAACACAGCATGTTAATTATGATTCATAGAATAAAAAATGCAAACACCAGCAGCCAAAGGTCACCCAGGAGAATGAAATGGAAATGTAAAAATCAAAAACTCCAGGCGACCACCACAGCTAAAAGCATACATACTTTATTAGACATATTATAATGGATCTGAAGAAGCACTTTGTGTGAAAATGCTTATCCTGCCATATTTCTAATAAACTACATATGATTTTAGCTGTGGTGGTCGCTTGGAATTTTTGGTTTTTACATTTGAATTATGGATCGTATAAGTCTCCCAATTTCTAGATGGGGTAATTGAAGTCACCCTTAATTATGGTGTTAGGCTTAATGTTAAGATTCCAGTAGGTATAGGTAGGAGGTATGGTTTTCCAGCCTCATGTTAGGAGATCTGTAGCTAACAAGGATATGATAGGAGGTTGCACCTATTATTAGTTGGGCATGGAGCAGCTCAAATGAGATATGTTATTGGACCAGTCTAGTAATGTACTTGTCCTTTATGAACACTGAGACACCTCTTCCCTTTGTTTTATCCTATGCTGAGGGGGATCCAAATGTATGAAAGGCATTGTAACTTTTGATTGCCAGGGTGCTCCCCATGGATCTGAACCATGTTTCTGTGACGTCACATACGTCTGCATTCTCCATGGTGAGGAGTGCTTCCATGGGAGTGCAGTTTTTTAAAACTCCTAGCATTGAGCAGCAGTACCTTTAGGTGGTTGTGAGTGATTTATGATATGTTGGATGGTTTAATAACTTGGCACATCCTAAAAAGGCACTATGGGGATAGATAAAGTTTTTGCCAGTATCCAGAAGCCAAGTGGTGACAAGTGCAAACCATCTCTGGCAAACAATCTTGGATTGTTGATCATGTTTCCCCAGGCTGACAGATATTGAATTCTCTTGTTGTGACACTAGGACCACAAAGCCGATTGTTGAATACAATCATTTTTTAGTTGGTACTGTGGCATCATCACTTGTAAAGCTGGGATGCTACACACGGCTAAATTCATACTCACCTGAGACACATATTCAGAGAGCTCCATCATATCTCTCTTCATATAGTCCATTGAGGTACATCTTATGTCATTTATGCCCACATGGACTATGACCATGTCATACTGGTACATGTGGGTTAAAGACCTAAGTGCATGTGTGAACTGGTGGATTCTGGCTCCAGATTGACCACTCAATGTGATCTTCTCCTTGTTTAGCCTGTTAAGGGGACATCAGTATGCATTACAAAAGAGTCCTGAATAACTAGAATGCTTGGCTGTGTGGTGTGTTGCCTTATTGTCTTGAAAGCGGCCTACTATGATTTTCAGAGTTATGTGTTGTGGAAGGCACTGTCTTTTTTGAGTGTGCATGGGGTTACTGAGAGATGCTTTAAGGAGGCATTTGCGGTTTGGGTAGATTACAAGTGAGTACCTCCGCATGTGTTGGTCTATGTGCTTGTTTGTTGTGTTGGCAGTGAGTGTTTTATGCATAATGCTGACAACCTGATTTGCATTTTTTGTGTGTATATTTGAGTGCTTTTCCTCCAATGACATTTGTTATCTACATCTCTCACACACTGTGTTTGTCTGTTCTGAAATGTAAGTGGTTGTCAGCGAAAATGAGGCAGTTACTACACTGCCTCAGGATGCCCATATCCAGCAGGCCAGAAAAAGTGATGACAGAGAAGCAACTATAAATGGTACCAGATCCTTAGTAGATGAGAAGGAGTGTGAAAAAGTCACTTAAAAGTTTAAGTGAGAGTGCTTAGTAGTGTACTATAGGATGACCTGCAGTGGAACTAACCTCTGCGCAAACCTGAAGCTTTTTGAAAAGCTATGAACAGTGGGACACTATGGAGAAAGCTTTGTATAGAGGATTTTAAACTGGAATGGTTTTGCATATATTTGCTTGTAAAGTTATCAGAATTTGATGTAGACCTGTGATATTAAATCTACATATTTCACAGATCTGCCATTAAAGAATAAATATTGCACTGAAATGTGGCAATGAAAAAAATCTCTGTTTACTACAACATAAAATATAAATTCACATTACAAGTGTCATATGCATTAATTTAAAAAAAAAAAGATTAAAACTGGAAAATCAGATACAGTCCTGGAACTGAAACTTTTTTTAATTTCTTAGTAATAATAATAATAAATGGTGCACGTGCCATAAACTTGCACCGCACAACTCTTGCAGTGACACTTTTCTAATATATGCATCGATTTACATAAAATCTGCTTAACTGATACATTTCAAGCTCCTGTTATATTGCCACACATAAAAAAATTATTTTAATTTGCAAAGCTCATCTTATCTACTGTACTGCCAAAGAATACAGAAACAGTCTGCAAGTTGCACTATTTAATAATCAATGACAAACTTCTGTTATATTACCATTGAATGTTACACTCTTCATCCAATATTTCATGTGGTTTCCATGCGGTAACATATGGAAATGCTCAAGCTCAGGAGTTGAGCATTGCAAATGTATTACTAGACAAAACTTAAAATTCAAAAAGTGGAAGTATTAGCAGGGCATAATAGCTGTAGTACCTGCCAGGAACTGGGTGCATATAGGGAATTGCTAATTTCTGGTCCATGCATTGGATCCTTTGGATTGTATCCCTGTGGGCAGATTTGGCCATTTGAGACTACATTTCTATGTATCTTTCACCTGACAGTTATTACAACTATCTGATCTGAATTCTGAGAATTTATGGAAATATCTTGATATATAGTATAAATAGCTACAAGTCTGCTGTGGAGTTGTAATGCTGTTTTACTTTCTGCTCATGAGTAAGTGCCATAACTCATAGAATATTACAATTTCATCACCATAAATAATCAGCACTCATGTTGATCAGGATCACATTAGGAAAATGCATCTGCCTTAAAAAGTATCGCTTTAGCCATATAACTGTACCACATGTATAATGTTTCTCTTTCTCACCCCTTCCGTTTCACAATGTCCATTGAAGATGTAATACAATGTAGTTCTATATACAGACAACACTTAAATTTTGGATGTACAGAATGCTTATTTCCCTTCTATTACCTTTCCTTAGTGTTATGTTATAATATGCCTTTGAACTCTTCTATTTTGGAGAAGCACACACTTTATTCATATATTTATTAATATTTGTTTACTGGGGTAGCACACTGATCAATATTGATCAATTTCTGGCTCAGCCCAGGCAAAATACAAAACATTTCAGATATATATAAAAAAAAAAAAAACAGAAATGCGAGCAATAATAGAGTAACTCAGACTAATTACATAGCGATGGACCCCTGTGGAAGTTTCACTTGGATATGCCTGTTTAGGTACATACGAAAGGGGAAATTGTACTCAATGATAGGTCTGATGAATGCCAAATACAGAGGAACAATGATTTCCTTGGACTTAGATGCCATACCTTGATTTATAAGTTGCGTAACACAGAATGATTTCCTCACTACTGTAGACATGTGATGGTCAAAGGCTAGATTACTATCTATGTGTGTCCCTAAGTCCCTGACTACTGGGTCAGCTCTAAGGGGTGTGTTGTCAATATGATAGCTACCAAGGATGGAAGACTTTCCAAAGGATACTATTATGCATTTCTTGGCATTTAGTTTTTGTCCATGGCTCTGACACCAGTTGTTTGTCTGTGTCAGCCCCTCCTGGAGAACATTTGTGTCAGTGTGGAATTCAATGACAGCTCATAATATGCAATTACCTGCAAATTTAGTAAGTCAGAGATCACTGATATTGGCCTGACTTCTTAGAAGTAAATACCAAAAACAACCGGTCCAAGGACTGATCCCTGAGGAAATCCACTTGTGACTGGCCTTGTTGTAGAGGCAGACTCTCTATGTCTAACATCCTTTGTATGAGACAGTTGGCTATCCACCAGATGACATATGGGTTTGTACCTAACCTCTTGAACTTGTCAACAATGCCCATGTGGGGTACTGTGTCAAATGCCTTGGCTAGGTCAAGGTAGGCAGTGTGAACCATTTTTCCCTGTTCCAGTGCTTTGGTTACCTTCTCAAAGAAGTCCACCAGGTTGAGTAGGCATGACCTGCCCTTGACAAAAACAAACTGGGTTGAGTCCAGTGCATGGAGGTTTACTATATCTCTGTTGATCATATCCATGATAATTCTTTCCATGGTTTTATATATAAGACTATTGAGACTTATGGTTCTGTAGTTTCCAGGGTCTGTAGATGGCCTACCTTTGTGCAGAGGGATGACTGTTGCCATTCTCCATTCATGAGGCAAGAAGCCTGTTAGGAGGGTACATTTAAATAGCAATTCAAGAGGCCCTGCCAGGTCATGCTTCATGCTATTTAGAAGGCATACTGGGATATTGTCTGGGCCCACTGATGCAGTGTTCCTGGTATTAGAGCATTAAGGACCTTCTCCCTAGTGATAGTAGAGGGAGTTATATTTGATAGTATTTCCTGAAGTAAGGTCGGGGGTGTGGTAAAGTTGAAGCTGAATTTATCAGCCAGGAGGTTTGCTATATCTTTTGGCTCAATGTAGGTGGCTCCATTTAAAATGAGCTCTGCACACAGTTGTATATTGCTTTTGAGGTTCCAGCCATAGCTAAATAATGCTTTGTGGCTGTCCTTGGCCTGGAGGCCAAGCTTCCCTCAAATTTTACTTTGGTACACTTTATTTGTACTCTGAACTGTTTGTTTAATTTTCTGAGTGTTTTTATCCTGCTGGGTGCCGCACCTCCTAATTTTTGCCATGGTTTTCTTCCTTCTGTTATATATCCTATTGATTTTCTGATTCCACCTAGGTGGCTTGTTTTCTGAGATAGTTCTGTACTTCTTCCTGGTGGGTACAGCTGCCTTTATGCAGCTATTAACATGCTTGTACAGGGTTTTTGTGAATAGTTCTGCATAGGCAGCAGTGTTCTCAGGGTTTATGGGGGCCTGAAATCTTGCCAGGAAGTTAGCCATAGAGTAGTTGCTGAATTTTCCAGGTTTAGATGTGGGTCCAGGTTTTATTTTTATTTCAAAGTGGACCATTATGTGGTCTGACCTTACCAGGGAAGACATTAAAGTAGGGGGTGTGCAGCACTCTCCCATATTAGTGATGGCCAGATCCAATATGGTTGCAACCCTGGATGGTGTATTGACTATCTGGTCCAGGGAGTTTGTGTTTACAATATCCAGGAATTCCTTTTTGCATATACATTTGGTGTCATATAGGATTCCCAGTTAATAGTGAGGTAATTAAGGTCACCCATGAACATGGTATTGGGTTGGCTGGTGAGTGTTTCTAATAAGTTTAAATACATGGTATGGGTTTCCTGTGACAGGGGGGCCTATGGCTTGCAAGGAAGTGGTATTGGATTTTGCCTATGGTGATTTGTACATGGAGCAACTTAAGTGCATTGTCCTGTTAGAGCAGCCTTGAATTATATTTATTTTTGATGTAAACAGAGATACCTCCACCTGCCTGTGAAGTAGCTGGTCTAAATGCGTAGAAGGCATTATAACCTTGTACTGTGGGTGCGCTCTACATGGCTTTAAACCATGTCTCGGTGACTGCACAGACATCAGCATTCTCTATTTGTTAAGACTGCTAGGATTGAGAATTAATATCTTTAGATTTTCATGGTTTTGATTTACTATGTCATAAGAACTTTCAGTTTGGCATTGCCTAAAAAGGCACTGGGGGGAAGACAATGTTTTAGCTAATACACAAAGGCCTAGATGGGAGAGATGCAGACCATGACTGGGAAAGCAGAGTGGTCAACTGACCATCTCCTTCTATGCTGACAAATATTGCACCCCCTTAGAATGACAACAGAAACTAAGCCAATTATTGAAGTCAATCAACTTTTGTTCGTATTGTGGCATCATCCTTGGAGAAGGTAAAATGCTACTCAATGTTAGGCTCATACCATCCTGAAACACATATTCTGAGAGCTTCATGGTGTCTCTTTTCATATAGTCTAGGAGGTATGTCTCAGGTCATTTACTCCCACATGGACTATGACTGAGTCATATTGTTACTTGTGGTATAATGGCCTGAGTGTGTGCATAATGTAGTGGATCCTACCCCCTGATAAGCAACTGACTGTGGATTTCTTCTTACTCAGCCTTGTGAGAGGGACATCAGTGTGTCTAATGATGGAGACTCCAATTACCAGAATATTGGATTGTGTGGTATCTTGCCTTATGATCTTAGAGGTAGAGGCTCCATGAGATGTAGCTCTATGTGTTGATGGTGGTGTTGTTTTGAAAGAGCCCATATGGGTCTGTTGATGGTATTTGTTATGTGTACTTCATCTAGGAGCTCTTTGTGGTGATTCACTAATAGTCACAGAGAGGTGAGAGTAAAATGAATCCACATATGCTATTAGAAATAGTCTGGAGTGTGGCAATGTTTATCTTGGAGGCAGAAGCAAAAACTGGGAGCTCATATTCAAGTTGAGAAAGGAGAACTCCTTTGCTAATAGCACAAAAAATAAAATAACTGCATACATGGTTCAGACAGTTCTGTACAGTTCCATCTCAAGCCACCATTTTTCTAATCCTGAAATTATATACCCAAGGTTGTGCTAACAAATTACCTGTCCAACCATGTACACTCACTATGAGTCACTAAAAAAATAAATACATTTAATAATGTTAGCGCTTTCATACAGACCAATGTCAATGCTTCTTCAGACAAAAAACATTGTGAAAAACAGTCATTTTTATACAAGTAAAAGCAGTCACACGATGTATCAGCTGACTAATCCCATAAGAAACTATTAGGGTTTCACTACAATTTTAAAAGGAAGATAATACCTGAATAACATACAAATAATAAATGCAAGTATATACTTCCCATATAGTCCCTTAAAAATTAAATAATTAATAATAAGATATGTAAACTTTGAAAGTTCATATTTTAAAGCTTTTTAACTGCAGGATACAAGCTATAGAACACGTATCATTCAGCCCTGGTTGTCTAAAAGTATCAAGTTTGAATTGCCATAGCAGCTCTCCATATTCCAACCACAAAGATGAAGGTCCTCCTCTATCCTGAGATCCCACGTGATCTATAACTCTAAACACAAAACTATGATCCGGGTTGTTAGATATATATGTTTAGCAAGAGCATTGTCCATCTTATTATTCTGAATGGCATACAAATACTCATATATTAAACTTAATAAATAACTTAAGGAAAGAATATATCTAACAACATATATCTAACAATCCGGATCATAGTTTTGTGTTTTGTTTACTCCTTGTATCTGTCTAGTAAGTTATCTCTGTAGGAATTCCAGTTGTTGCATGTGTCTGGACAGATACATGCCAAAGGGGGCATTTTATTCCATGACTGACCTAATGAAGGGAGGGCAATGACATCCACAGATCTAGGCGCAATCCCTCTACTTGTAAACTGTGCAATTGGAGGAGATGTAGCACAGTGGTAGAGCACATGTGAGGTCCTGGGTTTAGTTCCCAGCATTTTCATAATATTTTCAGGGGGAGAAGGGCATAATGATTAATGTATTTATATTACAGATACAAGGTGCAGGGTTTGATTCTGACATGGGGTAACTGGCTAGGCTTAAAATGGCCCGAGAAGGGCATTTATCCTAGTACTAACCTATGAATCTATGACTTTCTTACATCAATAGACACACGTTGGTCAAAAGTTAGGTTCCCAAATCCCAATCAACTGGATAAATTCTTTGGAGCATATTGTCAATGTGGTAACTCCCTGGGGTGAATGGCTTCCCAAAAGATACAAGAATGATTTTTGGCATTTAGTTTCAGTCCATGATTTTGGCACAGTTTATCTTTTTGGAACTAACCTTCCTGCAGGATGGCCAAGTCATTTGGGGATTCATTGAGTGCTCCTAGCTTGCAGAAATCTGCAAACTTAGTTAGCTGTTGTTTTTGTGCTTCAGATATTTGGAGAGTACATAGGTCTGAATGTATATCACTGACATCTGACATAGCACATCATCAAAAATAACTTTTAAGTAAATAAGCCGTAGACACAGCAGATGTCAAGAAAATGCTCATCAAAAAGTTTAACTTTGTACAAACCTCAGTAGACTGCACTCTTGTGAAAGGGGAATTTTTCCTGCAGTGCTCTTATTTAAAAAAGAATATTTCTCATATTCAGAAATGTTGGCAAAAGTGTTTGTTGCATACATGGTGTACCCCCCCCCCCCCCACACACACACACACTGCCACTGCAAAAGCAGAGTGTTTTTCAAAAGAAAACAATGAGGACATATTAAGTTCAAATGTAGACTGAAATAGCGCAGGGAAATCCATCCATCTGTCTGCAAGCTGGTGCATGCATTATTTCATCTACCACATTGTTGTGTAGGAAAACTCTTAGTGTAACTGAAACCTTTATCTGTTGCCAAATATACCTAAGTCTTTATTCATAAACTACACATAACATAATTTTTTCCAATATCTTTATTTAATATTCAGTCTTTTTATAACAACAATTAAAAACTCAATCAACAATGGAAAGAGTATGACTACAACAGGAAAACATATAACACATCATATTTCATAACAAAGAAAAATATATACAAAAGTAACAAATCACCTATGTAGGTTTTTCATATATCGAACTGATGATGTTAGTAATATTATATAACAATAGGTGTCTTAAGTAACAAACTTCTTTTAGTTTTTCTTGCTCACCTAGTTGATTATGTTAATTTTTAAGAATTTGGTTTTATTGTAAAATATGAAGAAGGAGTATACTCCAATATTGTGCATAATAAGAATGTTTATTATGATTATTTATTATTAGTTTGTGAGCTGTTATATATTTAATTGCAACCTGTTTAAATCTATCCCATAACATTTTTGACCTGTTTTGAGTAATATATAGTTTAATCGGTGAGAATTACAGTGTGAACCGGCACCTCACCTGTGTGACCTGTTCAATCTCAGCCTCACCTCAGGCTTTGTCCCTACCAAATGGCGCACTGCTACAGTCATTCCTCTCCACAAAGGAGGAGTCACTACAGACCCTGGGAACTATCGACCCATTAACCTGATGAGCCTGATATGTAAAGCTATGGAATGCATCATCATGAACCTAACAGACAAGGATATAGGGAATTTCCAAACTCTGGATCCCACACAGTTTGGTTTTGTGAAGGGTAGATCATGCCTGCTCAACTTGGTCGACTTCTATGAGTCAGTCACCAGAACTGTGGATGAAGGCAAGGTGGTTCTTACAGTCTACCTTGATCTGGCCAAGGCCTTTGATACCATTCCCCATTCAGGAATCATAGAAAAACTCACTAAGCTAGGCATCAACCCCTACATCACTAGGTGGGTTGCAAACTTGCTCATAGATAGAACCCACAGTGTGAAAGTAGCAGACTTAAGTCAGACTGCCGACCAGTCACGAGTGGAGTCCCACAGGGTTTAGTCCTGGGTCCTCTCCTGTTTGGTATCTACTTCTCTGATGTCAGGCCAACACAAAGGGTCTCTGGCTGACAAAGTTCACAGATGATTGCAAGTTGGGAGTTATTAACTCCCCAAGTGATGTTGTCATCCTACAGAAAGGCCTTACTTAGACCAACAACTGGCCTTAAGCTCACTGCTAAAAAATGGGTCATCTTCCCCTTTGGGAAAAACCCGGTTCCCATGAATTACCACATTGATGGTAGTCCACTGAACACAGAAGGCGCTATAAGAGATCTGGGAACACAGGTTGACAGCAACCTCTCTTTTGAATACCACATTGCCACTGTGGTCAGAAAGTCCTTCTATGTGGCACATCTCATTACTAAGGGTTTTGCATCCAGGAAGAAAGAGGTCATTGTCTTCCTGTACTCTTCTCTCATTAGGCCAGTTATTGAGTACAATGCCCCATTTGGCATGTACCTCACTAGACACCTACAATAAATGGAGAGACCACAAAAGTACCTCACAAAGAGGATTCTAGGCATAAACACTTGTCCTGTATGGGCAGACTCAAAAAACTCCAGCTATTCTCTGTTTCATATCACCTACTTAGAGGCGATCTCCGCTTGACATACAAAGCCATGTCTGATCCAGCTCTGTTAGAAATGCTACATCTAAAGAAATCCCAATCCCTCTGCACTACATGCTCCAGTGTCCTCAACCTCATTACCACAATCAACAGAATGCGCTGGAGAAACACATTCATAACCCAAACACTGCCCTTGCTATGGAATAAACTTCCCATAGATGTCAAACAGAGCACCTCACTGCCCTTCTTCAAGAGAAACCTTGATGAGTGGATAGGAAATAGAAAATTCACCCCGGGGATCACTCCGGTGGCTCTAATCGACAGAGGCACTGGGAACTATGGTCAGGTGGCATTATGTCAGGGTAATCATATGGGTTAGGTTTGTAAAGGCTACAGGGCCATTAGCCTAGTAAACACCTATGAACCTATGAAGAGACTAGTTAGAACATACAGTACTTGCTTTGTTAAACCAGAATGAGGAATATACAAAAGTGCAAATTCCCAAGATAGGGTAGATTTCTCATATCCCATTTTCTCTAGCCTGACTTTTGGGAAACACCATAGTTTATAATAATGCTTACAGCTCCAGAAAATATGTAATAAATCATCTCTTTGATATTGACAATGGGAACAGTTTGGAGAAGATGTGGGGTAATAGCTATTAAGTATGTTTGAGGTTAAATATGTGTTGTTTACCATCATAACTTGAGTATATAAAAGTGTTTTTAAAAGTAAGTAATTCTGAAGTTAATTTGATAGATAGAATTCTTTGATTTGGTGTGATTGTTGAATTGTGATTAGTCCAGTATTTAGAGTAGAGAATCACATAACTTAATCTTGAAAGCTGTTTCCAAGCTGCATATACATCCCCTCATAAAAGAATGCAGATCTTATTAAAAAGGCTTCAGATCTGTGACCAAGATTTTGTCTTACCTGTAACTAGAGAGATCATACCTATACAAATTCATAACAGAGGGACAGAAAAACGCATTTACTTAACTTTCATGAAAATAATATCTTTAGATACCAGGATATATAGGCTTAAAATGTATGAGTTCTAAGAGTTGTTATTCCATAAATTTGGGAAGAACAAGACTGAAAATGAGGGCAAAAACAATGTCACTATGACTAGATCATTGGGAGCTGAGGTGTGGTCCCCTTTGACATAGCTGCAGTCACTAGCAGCAAACCCCAGTATGTAAAATCGAGTAAATAACCACACACTGTATCTGACATAGCTGGTCTCATCATGTTGCATCCAATAATGTGAAAAATGTAACTGGGGTGTGTGTGTGTGTATATATATATATATATATATATATATATATATATATATATATATATATATATATATATATATATATATATATATATATATATAAAACATTATGTTCCTATATAATAATGAGATATGTATGAAGGGGTGGTTGCCATTTTAGGTGAAATAACTATATTGCAAAGATTTGACTGGCAAAGCTGGTACTTCCTGCAACACCGCATTTGTTAGGCACTGCAGTGTGTAGGCATGGGTTAGAACTCACAGGAGCATATGTGTATTACTGTAGTCTTTGCCAAATTCATGAATCACATGTATTCTAATGCTACTGGGATGTTTTCAGGAACTCTAGATTGCACCATGCTGTGTGTAGTATGCAGGTGGTCTGGGGAATGCATTCAGCTGATGCATATGGCTGTTTTCAATGCAATGCATTGACTGCTTTCAAGCTGCCTGTTTTGTGACCAATACAGTATGCCAACCGCATCTATTGTGCAGATTTTCATTCAACAGGTGTGTCATCACACAACAAGAATCCGTAACGAATAATAGCTGTAATGGCTGGTGAAATATTGTACATGAAAACCTAATTTATAAAACAAACAAAAAAACATCACTGTTCGTATGGATAACAAGAAATACAGTTAGATGGCTTTGACTTTCTAGCCCACCCAGATGGAGAATAAAGACCTCCTTCTACAATCCCTTGTTAACGTCACATCAAAAAAACCTCAGCTTTGGCCGGCTAAGATCTAGCTGTATTCAACTGGACGTATAAGAGAATTTAAGTACCTTTATCTGCACTTTTTTTCAAATACTACAGTATTTAAATTGATTTGACTGTGTTGCAGGAATATTAACTGAACTGGAAGTTTTGACTCTGCTCTTCAGTCAGTGCTTGCTTGAATTTTATTATTTGTTAGTAATTGCAGGAGTGGGGGTAGCCACATTCTGTGATTTCCTGTCCTTGCCTATTTAAGTGGTACAGTTTGAAATATTTTCTGCTTAAAAACCTCAGTTTTGGCCGGCTAAGATCTAGCTGTATTCAACTGGACATATAAGAGAATTTAAGTACCTTTATCTGCACTTTTTTTCAAATAATACAGTATTTAAATTGATTTAACTGTGTTGCAAGAATATATATTAACTGAACTGGAAGTTTTGACTCTGCTCTTCAGTTAGTTCCACCCACCCTCCCTGTTTTTGTTTTGGTGTTAATCTTAGTGGCCTTGAAACTGCCCGCCCCTCTTGTAAATTTGTGTTTGGATACTCCTTCTGGGCCCATCTCATTTGCTCACTCAACTGAGTGCAGTGAGATCATATTCTGATTTCAGGCACTCCTACTGTGTACAAAGAGAGCATCTGGGAAACCGGAAAAAAATTAAGCTTTTTTCCTGCCTTTCCTGTTAAGTGGTATAGACTGTTTGTAGGCTTCTGAGCCCCCAAGCCCTTCTGTATTGGAGGGAAGCCTTCTAGCTTAGTTTATTTTCTTATAACTAGCCAGTTTTCTAGTTTCAGCACTCAAATCTGTTTCTTTGAACTCAGCACTTGTTCAGAACTCATTGTAAGCACTACATAAGGTGCAAATTACTACAGCACTCAACTTTCCTCACTTGTCTAGTGGAAAGCAGTTTTTAGTACTTAATAAATAAGCACTTATTCAGGCATGTCTAAGGGTCAGCTCCCAGTGATTTCTCCTGTCTACCTGATGAATCTGGGCATCTTGGGGCAATGCAGCAATTGCCTCATGTTCACAGACAACCCTCTCCTCCTACCACCCAACACTACAACCTGTGAGAGATGCACTTATATAGCCAAACTGGAAGCAAAGTTCTCTTCACCCAAGACTGGACTAGACAGTCAAGAGGAGAAGGTAAACACTTGCACCACATCACACTCATCACATAGCCCCTCAAAACCTACACCACCAAAACCCACACATAGAAACACAAAACACACAACTACATTCGCGGAGGCTCTCAATAAAAACCTGCCCAAGCATCAGGGACATCCACAGCATAAACGCAAGTAAACTCCTCCCCCCCAACACAACCCAAATGACACATAGCCCGCAAACTCAGTGTGCCACTCAACCACAGCCCATAAGGCATAACAACGTACCCAACACTCTAGTCATAGGTGACTCTATAGTCAGGCACACTGATGTTCCACTCACTAGACTAAACAAGGAGAAAGTTACTGTCAGCTGCCTGTCAGGTGCCAGGATCCGCCATATAACGCATGCACTGGTCACTCCACAATAAGTACAAATATGACACAGTCATTGTCCATGTTAGTGTGAATGACCTGAGATGTACCTCCCTGGACTACATGAAAAGAGACATGGAGGAGCTCTCCAATCATGTATCCCAGGCAGGTATGACCCTAACCCTAAGTAGCATCCTGCCATCACCCAGAATGACACCACAGTACAAGGACAAAATGATTGACTTCAACAATTGGCTAAGCTTCTGGTGTTATTCTAAGGGGATCCAGTATTTGTCTGCCTGGGATGACATGATCGACAGTCCACGATGCTTTGCCAGAGATGGCCTGCTCCTGTCACCCTTAGGATTCCGGATACTGGCTAAGGCTCTTGCCACCCCTATAGTGCCTTTTTTAGGCAAGGTTCAAATTACAAATTCACCACCGTAACAGGTACAAGCAAGCAAAATATGAGGGTAATGCTACTCAATGCTAGAAGTCTAAACCTCAAAATGCACCCACTCAAGGCACTCCTTAAAATGGAGAACATTTACATCTGTGCAGTGACAGAGACCTGGTTCAAAGCTCCAGAGAGCACCTCTGCATTACCAGGCTTCAATTCATACCACACCTTTCGGCCACCTAACCCAAAAAGAAGCACTAAAGGCGGAGGTGTGTCCATATTCATTAAGGATATCCACACCTCCAGGCTTTGTTGCACAGCATAATGCATCCAAGATTATCCAAGTGCAACTAACTCTGGGCAAGACCGCAATCCAAATTGTAGCTTGCTACAGACCCCCACTATGCCCCAGGATTCACACTCCTCATTTCTTGATACACTGGAAAGTATTAGGTTACAACCCAACACCCTAATAATGGGCGATTTCAACTACCCCACCATTAACTGGGAAATCTACTCATGTACCAACTCTTTTGCTCAATGCTTTCTAGAATTTATAAATTCCAATGCCTTGGATCAACTTATTCACAATCCCACCAGGGGCAGCAATATTCTAGACCTGGTCACTACCAACATGGGAAACCGGTGTTCCACACCAGAGGTCAACTCCTCTTTGGTCAGATCCGACCACAAGCTAATCAGCCTAGACATCCACATCCCACCCCCAGCCCCAATTAGGGAAACCATCGTAAAAAACTTCTCAAAAGCCAACTTCCCACTTCTTAAGACAGAATGACAAACTTCATGACACCCATGCAGACGGATAATAGAGGTATGACTGCCGAATCCTACACAAATGCACTTTATAAGCACTTACATGAGTGCATGGATCATGCTATCCCTAATAGAACCAAGATGTTATCCTCCAAAAAAAATGAAGCTAATCTGGTGGTCCTCTGCCATAAACAAACTCTACAACAGAAGAAAGAAACTGTTGCAAAAAAGAGTAAAATCCCATGACTGGAGGAACTCCCTGGTCAATCTCAGTAAGAAGCTGAGATCCCTCATAAAATTCTCCAAAGCTAATTACGAAAACAAAATTGCCACTGACTCTAAAGACAACCACAAAACATTCTATAGCTATGTCAAGAATCTAAATGGGAACACTCAGATCTGCTCTGAGTTACACCATAATGGCACTAAATATACAGAACCAACTGATATTGCCAACATCCTAGCAGATAGGTTCAGTGCTAACTTTACCCCCCTCTCACCCCCTAGAGGGCCCATCTCTATATAGGAAGAATGCAAAGTTCCTATAATCACGGCTGCACAGGTAAAAAACACACTCTCCAAAGCCAAGAACACAGCATCCATGGGACCTGACAATATCCCAGACTGCATTCTACATGAACTACAGAATGAACTGGCACCCTACCTAAGTACCATGTTCAATCATAGCCTCACCTCAGGTTTTTCACCCACTGAATGGCGCACAGTGACAGTTATCCCACTCCACAAAGGGGGAGCCACGATGGACCCCGGGAACTCCCATCTCATTAGCCTCACGAGCCTGGTCTGCAAGGCCATGGAATGTATCATCATGGAACTCATAAACAAAGACATTGGTAATCTCCAAACTCTGGACCCTACTCAGTTTGGATTTGTAAAAGACAGATCATGTCTCCTAAACCTGATTGACTTCTTTGAAGCAGTCACCAAAGCCATAGATGAGGGTACAATGGTTCACACAGCTTATCTAGATCTTGCCAAGGCTTTCAACACCATTCCCCCACTCTGGAATTATAGATAAGCTAACTAAACTAGGTATAAATCCCTATGTCACAAGATGGGTTGCCAACTGGCTCACGGACAGAACCCACACTGTTAAAGTAGCGGATTCCAAATCTGACATCAGACCAGTGACAAGTGGAGTACCACAGGGTTCAGTCCTGGGTCCTCTCCTGTTTGGTATCTACTTCTCTGAATTACAGGCCAACACAGAAGGTCTTTGGCTAACAAAGTTTGCAGATGACTGCAAACTAGGAGCCATAATCGAAACTCCTAATGATGTGGACAAACTACAAAAGGGCCTCACTGAGACAGATACCTGGTGTCAAAGCCATGGCCTGAAGCTCAATGCCAAAAAGTGTATTGTCATCCCCTTTGGTAAAAACTCTGTACCCATGAACTACCACATAGCTGGTAGTCTACTTAATGCCGAAAATGTGATAAGAGACCTTGGGACAGAGGTGGACAGTAGTCTCTCCTTTGATAATCACATCGCCACAGTGGTCAGGAAATCCTTCTACGTGGCTCACCTCATCACAAAAGGATTCTCATCCAGAAAAAAAGAGGTCATTTTTCCCCTCTACTCATCACTCATTAGACCCATTATAGAGTACAACGCCCCTTTTGGTATGTACCTCACAAGACATCTACAACTACTGGAAAGACCACAGAAATACCTCACAAAGAGGATTACTGGCCTCAAACAGCTGCCCTATGCAAACCGTCTAAAAAAACTACAGCTTTACTCCATGGCATATCGCCTACTCAGGGGCGATCTCTGCCTAACATACAAAGCTATGTCAAACCCAGAGCTGTTGGACATGCTCCACTTAAAGAAATCCCAATCCCTCTGAGCTACACTCTCTAGGGACCTTAACCTTGTCACCACAATAAACCAAACATGCTGAAGGGATAGATTCCTGTCCCAGAGACTTCCCATACTCTGGAACAGACTACCTATCTATGTCACTCAGAGCTCCTCATTAGCACTCTTCAAGAAAAATCTTGATGATTGGATGCGAAATGGGAAATTCACCCTGGGGATCACTTCTGTGGCTCTGCTCGACAGGGGCACAGGAAAATAATTTTCTTGGGTGGCGAAAGCCAGGGTACATTTTTTGGCTAGGCTTGTATGGGCCCTAGGGCCAATAGCCTAGTACCTACCTATGAACCTATATATTAATATACATTACGCGATTTGGCAAGGATCCACAACCTATGACATGCCTTGATCTTTCTTTACATACCTTGATATAGCTACTAAAAAGGTTTAAAAAAACAGAATTAACTGAACAGGAATATGTCTTAGGATTTAGCAGCCTTCACCCATGGCTGTTGGTTTAGCTCATGTAATGACATTACCCATTCAAAGGTATCCACCTTACATTCTTCTATATAGACTCCTAGTGAGTTTAGTGGAACTTCTCTGCAAAGATCTATACAGGGCTGTCATTACGATATTCCAGATCACAAGTTTAATTCAGAGACATTACATGTTTTTCGGCTTGTGGAGTACCAACTTTGAAGACATTCGCTCCTGTCTGTCTTTGTCTTTCCATTCTTGACTGTGTTGTAGTTGGTTTAGAACTCTCTGGTCTTGCAAAACTAATCTATACATTCCTATACAAACAAATGTTTCTCATGCTTATAATATAAACTACAGTTTGGAAAATAAATAGTTTGCGTCCTACTACAGTTGCACTGACTGAGAAGCAGGTCGATGTCCTATAGATCTGCTGACTTCATGCATACTCCAGAATTAATAAAATCACTATTTATGCAGTTGTGCAGCTGTTAGCATTGTCACCTCACAGCAAGAGGTTGTCCCGTTTGATTCTCGGCTGGAGCGCCTTCTGTGTGGAGTCTGCATGTCCTCCCCACGGTCAAATGATGTAAAAAGACATGCAGGTAGGTGAGTGCGTGAATGGGTGTGCCTTCCTTGAAGGTTGGGCATCAGGCTGGCAACTCATCATCGTAAAAATCCACTGCCAATCATTAGCAGACTGGAGTTCCGTTGTGGCGACCCCTAACTGAGAAAAGCCGAAAGACATTACTTTTATTATTTATGAATAGGTTGGTATAGAGTCAGCATGCATTCAAGAAGCCTGGTGACAAATAACACCAGAGTTCAACTGATTTCTTATATTCTCAAGCTGAGCTGACTTTCACATTTCTGGTTACTGTATGGAGTTACTTTTCCATTTCACAGTTAAACAGGAGATGTAGGGAGAACAGATTTTGCAGTCAAACTATAAAAATTACTAACAGACATTAACAGTCTTCATAGCCATATGAAAAAACAGACAGTAGGATATCCCTGGCGAAACAATAACCCTTGAAAAGATTCCAGAAGCTCTACACGTGTCACTATAAAATATGCCACTTGTGAAACACCACTGAGATCTCGATCGCTGCAATGAATGTGATATCTAAACATCCAGACGGTGCCATTCCTCAGCCTTGGTTTGCATTCTCTTCCTAGCAAACAAATTAATTTCATATTCCTTCAGTAACTATAATAATTACTTTGATTTTGTGTTGTATGGCATATGAAACTGTGCATAATTCAGTTACTAGTTTCACACTGCATTCATTTACTGTCTGATATTAGTTGATAGACATCTTTAAACTATATGTGTCATTGTATTCAAGGTATGCCAGATTCTGATTTCTTTTTTACAACATTGTTGTTTTAACAGATGGCACGTTTACTTCACGTACATGCATACTGTACTGAGACACTGATTTATTTACCAAGTGTCAATGCTGGTAAAAATCCGGGAAAATTCATACTTATACCTAGGAAAGTTCTTGTCCATTTTAGTCATTTTCTATTGCTGTCAAATCATTTCTCAGCATTACAATCTGTCCCTCATATTGTTTGATGAGCAACTCGAGGAACTCATAACCCTGTGTATCGAATAGTTGCAGTAATTCCAAGTGGAAAGGTAAGTTCCTCACTAAGCCTGTAGGAGATTTCCATTGCCTAAGACCTTTAGGTATGTATATGCCTTCTATGAATACATTCCTTGAAGTATGCAATTTCAAGTTGCAGTTTCCTAAGTTTAGAAAGTTTTTGGTCAAACACGTTAAAGTTAAACGCAATCTTTTCTTGCCCGGTTCTATTGTTATTTGAACCAGTTTGTGGTACCACACACCCATTATTACTACTCAAAGTGACAGGAATGCTTAACCATTCAGTTAACTGTGGAATCACTGTCTTATCACTACCATTTCCAGCACTATGAACACCAGTACACTATATCTAAGGCCAGTCGTAACAATGCCCTGGCTAGACATGTCATGGAGTACCCTGATCATGAATTTCAGTATATGGTTATTGATCAAGTACAACAAGACATTAGGGGGGAGCTTGGCCGTTAAGGTTAGAGGAGAGAGAATTATTATGGCAACTAAGATTAAATGCCCAAGCTTCCCCGGGTATAAATGAATACAGTTCCCTGAAGTGTGTATTAAAGTTAAAATCACTAGACAGATAATAACTGTGTTGTGTATGAATGTATATACATATATATATATATATATATATATATATATATATATATATATATATATATATATTTATAATCACACTTAATAGTGAATGTTTTATTTAATATTTTAGATGCAGTCATAACATTTGCATTGACAAGTGAATTTTATGTGGAATGCAGCTTTAAGATTCTCAGAAAGTGATGTCATGGTAACATATGGCATTTAAACTTGCATGAGTGAATGGTTGATGTCTGAAGAAGTTTACTAATTGTAGTAGACAAAAGCGGTAACAATAAACGTGTTTGTTGGAACTATCATCATCTTTTTTTTTTAAATCTGTTTTAATATCTAGTTGGTTTTAAATGTGCTATAGTGACATATTCACATATAGGTGTATACATGCTACAGTGAGTTACAAAGCCATACATGTGTGGAATGACAACTTTGTGTGTGTGTGTGTGTGTGTGTGTGTGTGTGTGTGTGTGTGTGTGTGTGTGTGTGTTTATGCTTTCAGTGGTCCACCTAGTGGAAAGTTCAGCATGATAGGAGGACATAGGTCTGATATCAACTGGATTCCTGTGGCTGACAAGGCCAATGACACTGTACTACTGTCTGCAACACTACGGGGCAGCGGGCTCAACCACAATCACCATTATATAACCTCCTCTAGAGGTGCAGACTAAACATACATACCTCACCAATACATGACATTCATCCATACTTGGAAACCCATGTTTAGCTCTACCTGTCTCCCGATCATACAAAACATGTGACATCAGAACAGCCACTGAGGTAAGTATATGCAACATAGGGGCTAAACACAGGAGAAGTGGTGTCAACATAACTCTTGGATTGCCCCTGAGGTGGCTGTGATGCTCAAAATTAAACAACTGATGTGTAAGTCAGAGCAGAGCCATAGCTGCCTCATCTAGCACCAGGCCCACTCCCTGATCTTCTGGTGCCCTCAACTCTAAGGCAACTATCTTGTCCGAAGGAGTGCCAAGTCTAAAACACTTCTCATCTCAAGGCACTCAAGGAGCAAATGGTCTGCTACTTTGAAAAACTGTAACAAACTGAAGTTAGACTTCTGGTTTAGTGGTCCAGACACAGATATTTGCCATTCACAGTAATGTGGAAATGGTGACTTCTGGGATGATGTGCATTAACCCTGCACAGCGTCCGGGAGTATATCACAGGGACTACACAATGCTTATAAGATCACTCATGACAACATTTGTCTCCAAAGGTTAGATACATTGCAAAACAACATGCATTCAGCCTCCACAGGGAGGCCATTAAGTCCAAGGCCCAAGGGTCCAGACGTGAGGTGGATGGGCTCAGATTTTCCCATGTCAAGTTACACAGTTCATTGTTGGAACTTGCATCACTTCATCTGTGGACATGCAGTCTCCCTCTCCCAGTCACTGACATCATACAGGTCCTGGCTATTGAAGATCTATTTGCTCCAAATCTAGGATGCAAAGCTGCACATGCATGGTCTAATCATTCTAAATCTTTTGTATTGACTGGGGTACACAGCCTGCTACTCCAAGCTTTCTTGACCACTTGGAGCTTTGATAGCAACATATGTGCAATATTTCACTCCAAAGCTCTCAGAGAAATGAGCTTTGTCATAAAAGGCCAGCATGGTGTCAGTTCTGTACTGTGCTATCCTGGAGAATCAAATATGCTACTCCAAATGTTGTGGCATTAGATCAAGAAACTGCATTAAGATTCATCAGCCTAACACCTGCAATAATTTTAATGTATTCACTTTAGGACAAAGGAAGGTCTCTGTTGCTAAGATGTTTAGGGCTATACATATTGTTGCATGCACTAAAACAGGAATAACATAGCTGTTCTAGTAGTATAGAGGAATAAAGCCCTGACTATGGCTTAGTTGTGATTAACAGCAGGGAGAGATGGGTGTGTCTATGCTGGAAGGGAGGGCATCCATCGATGATTCTCCTGAAAGTGAAGGTGTGGTTGAAAGGGGTATATGCCTACAGGCATAGTTAAAGAGAGAGTGAGGCAGGAAAGTGAGTGGATAGGGCATATAAAGAACCCCTCAGAAGGATGTAAAGACAGTCATGCCTCAAGGATGTCATTAGGGTCTAAATCTGGCCACAGCACAATACCAGAGTAATTCTGGCAGGTGGGTAATTAGCTGGTAGACCTGGTATGGACATGGGACATAGGGGAAGCCAGGCTGTTAGAATGATGTTAAGAGGACAAAAACATTGGAAAAAAAAACAAAAAAACAAAACAGGAATGCCATACATCCCCCAAAATACCACTTATGGGTGACACAGTTAGACTAGGCCCTTCACAGTATCCCTGTCTATTCATAAATGGTCCACAAGCTATTTTTCTTTGAGATGGTGGTATGTCACATGTTGTATGTATACTCCTCCAGTACAGTTGATAGCTGCAGCAATGCAGCATTATAGGCACTGGCTCCAATGTGTGTGTGCGTGTGTGTGTGTGGGGGGGTTCCCAACACATGCTGCTGCTGTGCTCTTGTTGCTGGTCTTCCTAACATGGATCCTACTGTACCCCCAGTGGATTGTGATGTTCAAAGTAGGTATACACCACCATGAAGCACTGAAATTTTGTACATTTGTGAATCTCACCACCATTTTAGGTTTCTTCATTATAATAATCCATGTATCTCTTTTGAATGGGTCCCATATTTCCATGTCATTATGCACCCATTAGTATACTTTGCAAAGTCAACTATTTTTACGATTGCTATCTGTGTCATAGAAACACCTGAACCTTGCTCATGGCTGCTCCCTGCCCTAATTCAGGCAGCATAGTGAACTATCTATAATTATACAGTGACTACCGATTAGTATTCCAAAATGTGCATGCTGATTGGCCAGCCCAACCAGCGTGCCTGTTGTAAATCCGACTTATACTAATGAAAAAAGGTCCGTCGCCCGGACTTTTTCAATTAGTATAAGTCTTGATTTTTTTTTTTGTTTCTGTTAGACAGCAATAGAGAATGAAAGATCTCTGTTGCTGTAATCTTGCTATGTTATATGTTTAACATAGCGCGATATCTTAAAAAAAAAAGCAATGGAGATCTTCCTTTCTCCATTGCTTTTTTTTAAAATATCTCGCTATGTTAATCTTGTTTAACATAGCGAGATAGCTTTAAAAAAGGGAACAGAGATCTTCCTTTCTCCGTTGCTTCCTCAACACAGCTCTGATGTACTGTGTAAGCATATGCATGCGCAGTACATCAGAAAAAGCCCCAGGATAGCGGAAAACCACAGACGGGCACCATGCAGGTATTATACAAAGGCATTATTTAAGAAAAGTAAGTATTTTTTTTCTTAAATAATGTCATTGTGTAATAGCAATAACCCATGTCTGGGTGTGGGTAATGCTAGATTTACCCACGGTTGTCTTTGTTTGGCAACTCGGGATTCGCCCTCGTGATCAAACCACACCAACCGTGGGTAAATCTAGCATTACCCACACCCAGACGTGGTTATTGCTTAAATCATAACAGCTGTTACCAGAATTTCTTGTTAAAATTATTCACTAGGTTTGCTGCTACATTTCTTACAGATGGTGTAGTTAGGTTAATAAATATTGAATCTACTAACTACAGACTGCATAAGAGATACATGTATATTGTGGTCTCACTTTTGTTACAGTGTTATCATAAAAAACTATACAGCAAAAACAAAGAATAAATAACTGGATCATATGCCCTGAAATCAACCTTCATATTTTAGAGGAAACTCGTATGACAGTACTTTGTTTATCATTTTATAGCAATTAGTGCTTGCATTCAGTTTTATAATGAAGTATACTCCTAAGTAACATGGATACATGCACACATACATAAACTAGGGTAATGTCATAAGTACATAAGTAATTACTGGCCTAGCTGCCCCTGTGGGCCATTTTAAGTCATTTATTCACTGCTATTATTGTTGATTTTATTTTTCTTAGTTTGTAAGTATTAAACTCTTAAATATATAAAAAATAAACAATTATTTGTTCTGTTGTACACATGCTCTGAATTGTTTATAACTCAATATTTCCCAGCATTGCTTTGGTATTAAAATCTGTCTGACAAAGATGGGAAAAGATGTTGAATAATTATTGAAATGTCACTTCATTTAAATTTCATTAAAGGTATGTAACTTTTCAAGTCTGTCGAAAGACTAGCACCTGATTTCCACTTCATCCATAATGACATCTTGTTTAGCATGCAAGTGTTGCTGCAACTGATTTAGCAAAGCAGGCTGTTATAAATGAAAACGAAAGGTTATTTAGTATAAAATAATTTCAATAATCAGGTAATTTAATTAGTATGTATACCCTTGCCTGAAGCATATAGGAACAAATGTCAGTTATTTTATTTCCTTCAAACTGGTGTCTGATTGTAGCTTAATTTTGAGAAAAATGTATCTTTAAAAATGTTTAAACAATTTAGTTTTGCAGTCAGATTGTTTGAACACACTGAGTAATATCCCCACATGTCATCACTTCATTTATCTTGACAATGTTTTGCCTTGATTACCGCTGACTGTAAGCAAACACCATTCTGCCAGCCTTGCTTATAGTTACTTTGACAAAAATGGCTGGTAGCAGGAATGGAGAAAGAGTATTAAACTATTACAATATTTTTTTCTCTGCATATTTCAAACTCTGTATGCACTATAGCATAAGATGCATAGACTCAGAGAAATCAAAACAAAGATAATACCTTGTCAGTATACACCTCGTGAATGAGGTTATGTTATTGGTAACTAGAAGAAAACAGTGCGTAGTCAGTTTGATGCGCTGCAAAATATATTAAGCTTTGAAGCTTCAAAGTATTTTTCTGCTCTGGAGAAAGTTAACTTAATTAAGCTCTGACCGTCTGGAAAAAATAGAAGTGCAAGGTCCCTGAACCCCTCTGTGTAGGATTTTGCTCCCTTACTTAAATGTACTAACTTCATGGATACAAGCATACAGAAGACTATAAAAATCCCCAAATCTCATTTCTCCCCCCCCCCCCCGCATAGATTCCCTTACAATGAGATGAAGGTGCATAATGATAACTATTGTTACACGCGCATCCATTTATTGTGCTGCTATTCAGGGTACGCTGCATAGTACAGAGAGTATGTGTTCCTACATGCCTTAAATAAACAGAGTGTAGGGTACTTATGTAACTCATTACAAAACACCAAACAAACTGTGCATTTGGTGTCGGACACTTCATTGTTGAGTAGTGCAGAGCAGCTCTATTCAAAGTCATTTGACTATAAATTGGAACAAACTTGACTGGCATGCAAAGTACCTTTCATGGCTTTATGTACTAAGAAACATAATTATAAATGCCAGCTTTTTATTTAAGTTACTCTAATTATGTCATCCAGTCCTCACAGTTCAGGGAGATGCATTATGGCTCTCAAGCCATCTTGGACCAGACACTGTATCTATGAATGCATGTCTTGACCCATGCTGTTCTCCTGTTTGTCACAACTTTCCAGTCCACTCTGTCCGTCAGCTTGACAGTGCTTCTTTCCTTCAACTCATTTTGTAACTGTACCAGGCACCACGGCAGTTACTTTTATTTGATAAATAGTTCATTAGGATACTGAAAAGGCAACAGCCCACCAGTCTAACACACTGACAGGGTAGCAGAAAATGTCAGGTTATACTTGAACTTTGCCTGTTTGGTTTCTTTTATGGATTCCACAAACCACAAATGATGATTTATGGTCATCTTATCATAATCATTCTCAACATATACTGGTCATGCTGCCATGCATAGCATTCTACCATAACTGTCCTAGCACCTGCTCAATTTTTAAGTATTTTAACAACTCTATCATTATTGGCCTAACCTTCCACATGTGCCTTCTGACTCAGCCGTATTATTTCACCACTTATACTGAGTATTTTGCAAATTCAGTCTGTTATCTTGGATTTCAAAACATCTGTCAAAACTGTGCATCATCTTCCATTGCTATAGACTATTTCATATTTTACTTTCTCGTCTTATCATTCCTTCCAATGAACTGATGCTCCACCTGTAAAGTTTATCTTCTCATCTGGTTTGTCTCAAATCTCAAATGCTTGGCACTTAAGAGGCACCATTTCAACTAGTTGCTTACTTTTAGTGTTATCAGTTTTCTAAGAATCTACTCAATGGTCATGGACTACTCACTACAGTTCCTGACTCACTTCTTTATCAACTTGCCCAGATTCAGTTGCATGAGTAAGGCTATTCTGGACTGCTTCAGTACACGCAGCAGTTCCCCTATTCTACCCCATACCCCTCACCCCAGGATCATGCTCACCACTGCCTAACTACACTCAACAGTTCCCCTATCCTACCCCATGCATCTCACCCCAGCATCATGCTCACCACTGCCTAACTACACTCAGCAGTTCCCCTATCCTACTCCATACATCTCACCCCAGCATCATGCTCACCACTGCCTAATTACACTCAGCAGTTCCCCTATCCTACCCCATGCATCTCATCCCAGCATCATGCTCACCACTGCCTAGCTACACTCAGCAGTTCTCCTGTCCTACCCCATGCATCTCACCCCAGCATCATGCTCACCACTGCTTAACTACACTCAGCAGTTCCCCTATCCTACCCCATACATCTCACCCCAGCATCATGCTCACCACTGCATAACTACACTCAGCGGTTCCCCTATCCTACTCCATACATCTCACCCCAGCATCATGCTCACCACTGCCTAACTACACTCATCAGTTCCCCTATCCTACCCCATGCATCTCATTCCAGCATGGTGCTCACCACTGCCTAACTACACTCAGCAGTTCTCCTGTCCTACCCCATGCATCTCACCCCAGCATCATGCTCACCACTGCCTAACTACACTCAGCATTTCCCCTATCCTACCCCATACGTCTCACCCCAGCATCATGCTCACCACTGCCTAACTACACTCAGCTGTTCCCCTATCTTACTCCATACATCTCACCCCAGCATCATGCTCACCACTGCCTAACTACACTCATCAGTTCCCCTATCCTACCCCATGCATCTCATCCCAGCATCATGATCACCACTGCCTAACTACACTCAGCAGTTCTCCTATCCTACCTCATACCTCTCACCCCCAACATCATCCTCACCACTGGCTCATCACATTCAGCAGTTTGTCTTTCCTACCCCATACCTCTCATCCCCAGCATCATCTTTACCACTGCCTCACTACACTCAGGCGTTCCCCTATCCTACCCTATCCTAGCCCACACATATCACCCGCAGCATCATCCTCACATAATTCCTCTATCTCATGTTATCGTTTTTCATTGCATTGTAGTATGAAACTTAAGTTCAGTGTTATTCTCATTATAACATTGTTTCACTCTTTGTTTTGCAGTGTAACATAGTTCTTTGTTATTTAAAATATTTGTACTTGATGTTTTGTAATATTACATGATACTTTGTGATTTAAAATACATGTACTTGATTGTTGAAATATTGTAATTTGGGATCTTTTTTTTCCAGAGCCTCCACTGAAAATGGATACTTTCTGGCCCATTCACAATTTCCTAGCAAACAAATGACAATACAAACATACATACATAAAACAATGAATCAATCAATCAATCCTCATTGATGTACTTAGTGAACACCATCCAAACTGCACAATCAGAGACTTTCTAAAAATCAACAGACACCACCTCCAAAACTCTCCAAGTACTAGCAGCAAAACTTTGTAAGAAATCTTACCAACTTAAACAAGGATATTTTCATTGAGACCCTGAAACACTGCAACTGATGTACACTAAATCAATCCTTCTAGATGCTGCCTCACATCTTAATACCACCCTCCTAAAACCTCTAAATCAAAAGGCACTTCTGCAATACATGCAGATCAAAGTGGCAATTGTACTCTGGCTAACATGCGACAAGTCACTTAAAGAAAACTAGGAGTAATGTCTGGAGTCTGTGGCATAAAGACAAAGAAAACAAAACAAAGGAAAGCAATAAGACATTGTCCAAAACCATGAAAACCTATGAATCTCAATAAACAGGTTCTTTTAGACAAAATATATATATTACACAACAGCAAAGACAACCTACTTCTACAAACTCATGTGGCTCTGGTCTGGTACAAACACTCCCTTGATGCCCACCCTAAATCCTCATTACTCTTTAATTAATGCCTCCATAGTACATAACTGCATTGAATACTTTATAGCTGATACCGCTCATATCTGCCAGCAAAATGTAGACAGACCCCCCCCCCCCCCCCCGTTGGCTCAACATGCAGTACTAATCTGACAAAGAACTATACATTTCAGCCAGCTCTAGCTGCTATAATTAATAATCACTTTCCTAAACTAAAACCCACTACATTAGCAGGAGATAATGTTACTTCAGAATATCCTAATTTACAAACACATGGGATAAGCTACCCAAGACATAGACAAACTGTTCCAACAACATGGAAAACCTGCTTCATTATACCAACACATTAAAGGATGTAGCTGTACCAAACTTTCAAGCTGTTGATTTATCCCAGTACTCTTTCTACTCTCTAAAACATTGGAAAGATATATCCATCATCATATCCTAAATATTCTGGATTCAAAACTGTCTAACACACAACTCACTGTCCAGCTCTTTCACAGAAATTAAGACGGCCTACATTTTTAGACACAGCTAACCAAAAATGAAATGAGGTTAACCGCTTTACCACTCTATTTTTGGATCTCTTAAAGACATTTACTACTCTATATCATAGGTTCATAGGCTCATAGGTGTGTACTAGGCTAATGGCCCAGGAGCCTTTACAAGCCTAGCCCAAAAAAAAAAATTGCCCAGGCGTTGTGCCACCTGATATTAGTTCACAGTGCTCCTATCCAATAGGGCAACTGGAGTGATCTCTGGAGTGAACTTTCTGTTACCCATCCACTCGTCAAGATTTCTCTTGAAGAGGGCCAGTGAGGTGCTCTGCTTGACATGAATGGGAAGCTTATTCCAGAGTGTGGGCAGTCTTTGGGAGATGAACCTGTCCCTCCAGCATGATCTGTTAATTGTGGTAATGAGGTTGTGATCTCTGGAGCATGTGCCGTGGGGCAATTGGGATTTCTTTAGGTGTAGCATTTCAAGCAGGGCTGGGTCAGACATGGCTTTGTAAGTCAAGCAGAGATCACCTCTAAGTAGATGATAAGAGATTGAGAACAGCTGAACTTTCTTGAGTCTGTCCATGTAGAACATGTGTTTAAGGCCTAGGATCCTTTTTGAGAGGTACGTTTGTGGCCTCTCTAGCTGTTGTATGTGTATGGTCAGGTACATGCCAAATGGGGTGTTATATTCGATGACTGGTCTAATGAGGGATGAGTAGAGAGGGATGATGACCTCTTTCTTCCTGGATGGGAAACCTTTGGTTATAAGATGTGGCACATAGAAGGACTTTCTGACCACAGTGGCAATGTGGTGGTCGAAGGTGAGGGGTCTGTCGACCTGGGTGCCCAGATCGTTTTTGGCCTCTACAGAGTTCAGTGGGCCCCATCAATGTGATAATTCATGGGAACTGAGTTTTTTCCAAAGGGAATGATAATGCATTTTTTGGCATTAAGCATTAGGAAATGGTTCCAACACTAGTCACTGGTCTTAGACAGGCCCTTTTGTAGGATGTCTGCATCACTTGGGGGAGTTGATTATGACCCCTAGCTTGTAGTCACCAGCAAACGTGGTAAGCCAAAGTCCTTCTGTGTTGGCCTGAACTTCTGAGAAGTAGATGCCAAACAGGAGAGGGCCCAGGACTGAGCCCTGTGGGACTCCACTCATGACTGGTAGACAGTCTGACTTGAAATCCACAACTTTCACTCTGTGGGTCCTGTCTGTGAGCCAGTTTGCAACCCACCTAGTGATGTAAGGATTGATGCCTAATTTGATGAGTTTATCAATGATACCTGAGTAGGGAATTGTACTAAAGGCCTTGGCCAGGTAGAGGTAGGCTGTATGCACTGCCTTAACCTAATCCACAGCCTTGGTGACTGCCTCGATGAAGTTAACTAGGTTCAGCAGGAAGGATCTCCCCTTGAAAAAGCCAAACTGTGTGGGGTCAAGAGTTTGGAGATTGCCAATATCTTTGTTAAGCAGGTCCACGATGATGCACTCCATAGCTTTGCATACCAGACTTGTCAGGTTAATGGGGTGATAGTTCCCAGAGTCTGTAGTTCCTTCCACTTTATGGAGCAGGATGACTGTAGCAGTGCGACATTCGTTAGGGACATAGCTTGAAGTAATGGCTGTGATTGAACAGGGCACACGGATGAGGTGCCAGTTCATTTTGTAGCTCATGTAGGACACTGCCAGGGATATTATCAGGTCCCGTGGACGCTGTATTCTTGGCTTTAGACAATGCAGCTTTTACCTGTACCACAGAGATGGTGGGTACTTCTTCTTCCTGTCATTAAGATGTCACAACTAGGACTAAGCAGTATCAACACTGATTTGTTCTGTAGTTTCCTCAACAACCATATACAATCTGTCAAAGAGCAGAACTCCTGCTCTACTCACCTGTCAATGCAAACAAGAGTGCTACTGGGATCAACACTAGGAAAAACTGTTATTTCATATAGTCATAAATGATATGCACAAGACAACAAAATGTGTAACAATCGTTTGGATGGTGATGTTGATGACTCATCTCATTCTAGATCTGCCCCAGCACTATCTCAACAACAAAAAAAATGACCCAAGGCCCCTTGTCCACTATTGAGACCTGGCTAGAATAATTCCAACTAATCCTGAATCCTTTACCACCCCCCAAAAACAAAAAACACATTTACCTCCAATAACCACCCAACATTTAACACTGAAATAACAACATCAGAAGACAACATAACCATTTCAGTTTCTGGGTGTCATAATAGTTGTTAAACGTAATTTTCACCAACACATTAGTATTTTTGTTAAAAAAAACACAATCAAGGGCTGCTTTACAAAGCCTGATCATACCTCAGTGACCACAGTAGGAAAGAAAATGCAACATCCCTTTTTATTTCTAAGGTATATCTTTGTATGGTCTACAAAAACATTCCTGACTGCAGGTGCAACTCACGGTAGAGGTGATATTTTTTAACTCATATTATCCTCTTCCAAGTTCTATTCCCATAGCATATGCACAGTGCTTACATCTTTCCCTACTGCATTATCCTGAAATTTTCTGTGACTACTGAAAATGAACCAAGCACAAATGCAGCATCCTTGTGCCTCATGAATGGAGAACAGCAACAGCCATCCCTCTGCACAAAGCTGGGCCATTTACAGACCACAGAAAATACAGACCCATAAGTCTCACTAGTCTTATATGCAAAGCCATGGAATGAATTATCATGGAAATAATCTATAATGATATAGTAATCCTCCAAACACTGGACGCAACCCAGTTTGGTTTCATCAAGGGCAGGTTATGCCTACTCAACCTGTTGGCCTTCTTTGAGAATGTCACCAAAGCAATAGATAAAGGCAAAAAGGTTCACACTACCTTCCTTGGCCTGGCCAAGGCATTTGACACACTAACCCACACAGGCATTGTTGACAAACTCAAGAGGTTAGGTACAAACCCGTATCTCACCTGGTGGATAGCCAACTGGCTCACAGGCAGGACCTAGGAAGTTAGAATTGGGGAGTCCATTTCTAGAAAGGGGCCAGTCACAAATGGAGTCCATCAGGGATTGGTCTTTGCACCACTCCTGTTTGGCATTTAGATTTTTGAAGTCAAAGCCAATGTCAATGGTCTCTGGCTGCCTAAATTTTCAGATGATTGCAAATTAGGAGCTATCATTGAATCTCACACTGACACAAATGTTCTCCAGGAAGGGCTGAAACAGACAACCAAATGTCAGAGCCATGGACTAAAACTAAATGGCAAGATATGGATAACAGTATTTTTTGGGAAGTCATCCACCACAGTAACTATCATATTGACAACATACCCCTTGGAGTTCACCCAGTAGTCACAGAATTAGGGACAAACATAGACAGTAACCTATCCTTTGACCATCATGTGTCTGCAACAGTGAGGAAATCATTTTATGTTGCGAAACTTATAAACAAAGGTATGGCATCTAGGTCCAAGTAAGTCATTGTACAGCTGTATTCAGCATTCATAAGACCTATCTTTGGTTACAATGCTATCTTTGGTATGTACCTAACCAGACATATCCAACAAATGGAATGTTCACAGAGGTTCCTCATTAAAATAATACAAGGCATAAGTAAAATTCCCTATGCAGACCCCTCCTTCAAGGCCCTATCGCTCTATTCTGTCTCCTACAGACTATTGGGGGGAGATGTTTGCATGGCATACAGGGCATTGTCAGATCCCACTCTGCTGGACCTCCTACATATCTGCAAAACAAACAGCACCAGAATGGCCCATTCAAAAGGCTTAAACCTTGCCTGTGATATACATAGGACCTGCTGGAGAGACAGGTATGTATCCTAGAGACTGCCCCATCTCTGGAACAGGCTCCTCATCCTTATGAAACAGAGTTCCTCAGAAACCCAATTCAAGTATATGTTGGACAGTTGGATGAGGAACATGAAATTTATCCCTGGCTTGGTAGCTATGTCTCTAGTGGACATAAGCAACCTATAAATGGTTCATTTCCCAGGACCCTACTTGTAAATGTTTCAACTCCCAAGCCTCTGCTTACACTTATCAAGGGTACCAGAACTTCTCAGAAATTTGGGTTGCATGGTTAGGCCTAAAAAGGCCCCTGTGGTCATTAGTCTAGTAAAAACCTATGAACCTACTCTTTCTTCAAACTAATGTGGAAAATCAAATGAGAAGGGAGTCAGTAACTCATATTTTAGTGTGCATTCTTTATCCACTGCCAAATGTTCTCACTGAACATCTGATCCATTGACAAATACTTACACAATTTGTATGATCTATGGGCTAGTACTCTCACTGCAACTCTGATCAACAGTCAAGTACTCTCACTGCAAAACTGATACACCCCCAAGTATACCCACTATTTATCTGATCCATTATCAAGCACTATAACTTTATTTCTGATTTATCTCCATTGCTCTCACTTCATATGTGATTCATCGCCGAGTACTGCCACTGTAAATCTGATCCACTGACGAGTGTTGCCAAAGTAAATCTAATAACTATGTGATCCATTACCAAATACGCCTGCTGTGTATCATTCGGGTCTATATTAAATAATCGAAAGTTAAATTCACTGAACGGTATTTCCATCGAAAATACCGTTCAGTGAATTCTGAATATTGCAATCACAGTACAGTGAAGATCAGAAATTTACCCTTTCCTCAGTGTAGTGCGAACTTGGGGTTGGTATATATAATTAGTGGGAGGTGTGGGCGGCACAGCCCCCCACAAGAGCAAATTTATTGAACGGTATTTTTGATGGAAATACCATTCGGTGAATTCAACTTTCGATTATTTAATATAGACCCGTATCTTTCATATAAAGAATGTTAAGAAAAAAGAGATAAAGAACAGGTTTAGAGGTTGGCATGATAGTTAAGGTATTTATCTTACTGACACACGGTACAGTGATTGATTCTTACCTTAAAGGGAAATTAACTAGACTTAAAATGTCTCACAAGGGAAAGTAGCCTAGTACTTACTTATAAGACTTCAGATATTGGTTTGTCCACTTATAATTTGCTAGAAATGTCCATTAGTAATAGATTTCAAAAAAGGAACATTCCTATCAAACACATAGCTTGACATTCTGGATCTCAGAGAAATAATGAAATCTGTTCATATGTAGCCTGTTTTATAAACTATGGGTAGAGGTAAACATTTTGCAAAATGATCCAAAGAAGCATCCTCAAAAGTTAGACTGTTTTACAGAAAACTGAAATACAGTAAGCATACTGTGCTGATTACATGACAAAGGTCTTTTGGCAAACTTTTTTATCTGAAGGCTATACTTATGCACTGTCATATTTTTACTACAGCCTAACTCATTTTTTTGATGTCTTGCACTGCCACATTGTGGAATAGCAAACCTTAAAGCACCACATCATCCTCACCCATTTTCAGCAAACAGAACAACACATCATCCACACCCATAGTCAGCAAAGAGAACACCACATCATCCACATTCATATTCAGCAAACAGAACACCACATCATCCACAACCATATTCAGCAAACATAACACCACATCATCCATACCCATACTCAGCAAACAGAACACCAAATTATTCACACCCATATTCATTAATTTGTGGGAAATAATTATGCTTCTATATTAGGGTATTTTTGCACACAAGGGGTCATCATCAAAGCAGTCTTCATATGTGGTTTGATTTTTCATTTTCTCCATATCCTCATTGCACACGCTCCCAACATAAAACCAAGGAGGGGCAAGCTGTGACCTTTCTGGAAAGGACATCCCCTTAATAATGCAAGTGGAGTACCCCCCCAGGCAACTTTGTCCTTCCCCTCATATCATGAGCCATAGTCTCCCTTGTCAACATCAGGGAGATGTTACCATCCTGTGTGCTTACAAGTACATGTACTCCCCCCAGGATAGGTGAGCAGGCCATGCTCCTTTACACCTACACACCCTGTCAAGCTGCTCCTTTATCAGAGCTACTTATTGAACACCAGTCAACTGGGTCACAATCAGAGCTCCAACCCTGTGCACTATGGAGTTTGGTTTAGAATAATGTAAAATGTTACTTCAGGCTTGTTGATCTGAGGCACCATTTTGCAGTTATACAAACAGTTGTTTTGTTTATTACTTCATTGTCCATTTACCTGCTTAATGGAATGAAGCATCACAACACAGTCAGAACCTATCCAGAAACTCAGTACGTAAAATACATTGAAACACATCCTGAACACAGACACACACACACACACACACACACACACACACACACACACACACACACACACACACACACACACATGCCAACACACTTGTTATCATACAAACTTATGAACATACCTAAGGATCTCCTATTCACATCTCATCTTTGGGATATGGGAGGAAACAAGAGCACACAATAAAAAGACAAGCAGACACAGAAAGGATGTGTATGTTTTTCGCAGAAGGCACAATAACCATGAATCAAATAGGAAAATCAAGTGCTTTGAGGCAGCAATGCCAATGTATAAATGTCAGCATTATAAAGTGAGATGTTGGGGTAATTTCCAGTCTTTCTGTAGTTGACCTGCATTGGCACACCTTTCTTTTAAGCTCCATACTGACAGCTTACCATAACACTCTCACTCTTTGTACTTATTTATTGTAACACTCTCACTCCTTGTACTTAGCCTATTATTCTTATTGGTTAGTCTTTTAAAATGTGTTCACTTCTTCAGCACTATTAGTATCACCAGTCACTCTGGATCTAAATTTTCACTATGTGTTCTACACGTGCCACCAGTGTATGTACTTTCAGCACAAAATAAAACAGGATTTGTACCCAAAGTCTGTCAGCTAACTGGAGTGTCCCCTGAATACATCATCAATGCAAATATGTGTAATATCCTGTGAATAGCGAGTGTAGGTACATGCAATTGAAAGCAATAACTAGTCTATGCTTCTGTTTGCTATTGCAATGCATTACAGCTCAAATATAGCTGCTGAAGTCCTTGTTTTATTAATGTAAAACAGTAGCGAGCGTATCTACATGTAAATAGATCAGTAACGTTTTATGCACCTGTTTTACTATTGAAATGCATTATGGCTCCTTGTTTAGTAATGTTAAACACTGCATACTCCCGGACATGCATATATGTGTTGGCGGATGCTATTTTAAACACTTAATATTAAGCTTGAGCTAGCGCTACATCTGATGATGGAATGTTAGTCTTCACTAGGGTGTTAGTGTGCCTAACAGTCTTTTAGCTATATTTAACTTGTCTAAAGTGGTATTTACTGCTTGTTATGTTCATAGTTTCATAGGTTAGAACGAGGCTAACTGCCCTTGTGAGCATTTCAAGCCTAGCCAATTACCCCAGGTGAGAATCAAACCCTGCAACTTGCGTCTTTAAGGTAAACACCTTAACCATTATGCCATACTCCCAATGCACTGCTTGTTTTCAACTTGGTGCTT
>NC_056729.1:799993507-800031007 GCF_019279795.1 Protopterus annectens
ACACACACACACACACACACACAAACATTATAATCTGCTCCACACTATTTAATAATACCTCTTTATTTTATATACACAAAACACACACCACACTACCTCTCAATAGACAAACAGCATCTGGAGTAAATACAGACCTAGCTCACACTATAAAACTCAAATTATTCCTTAAAAAAATTTTACTAATCTCAGGAGACATACAGTCCAACCCAGGTCCATGCAACAAAACTCTCTCAGACAAACAAAAATCAGACCTAACTATTATTAACTAAAACTCAGGAAGTATATCCAGCAAACAACATAACCTACATGCATTCGTAGCCCAATACCCACCTGATATAATAACCATTACTGAGACATGGCTAAAGCTCACCACCCAAAATGAAGAAATTCTCCCCCCAGGTTATAGCATCCTAAGGCAAGACAGAGATACCAAAAAGGGAGGTGGTGTTGCAATTTTATTCAAAAACACACACTTAACTTCCAGCCTCTGAAAACCCCACTTCCCAAATTTCAGAATGCAAAAACATTAAACTCTGTTATACTGCAGGGAAAGCTCTTTTCTCTCATACCATCACTAGGAAATGGAATAACCTCCCCAAAATATCTCTTCAACACCTGTTCAAAAAGTTGGTTAAGTCACACCTCTTGCAATCCTGGCTCTTTCCTTGCATCACATAAATGCTTTCCTACTGTCCTCCAATTCTTGCTACCTTCCTGTCCTCACTGCTTACTATCTCTATTAATACAGTGCTCAAATACTGCCATACAGGGCCTACTATGTGTAAATTATTACGTCTTACGTGATGTGTCTTTTGATTGAATCAGTTAATGTGAGTCTTTTTTCCCAACTGCTGCCATCCAGAGTCTACTATGTGTAAATTAAGCTTGCTTGGAACAAACAATTGTATGATATATCTTTTTTGATTGTACATTTACCACTGTACATATTGTTTGATGTGGTGCTTTTCTCCCCGGGCCTCCGCTGTAAATGGACCTCATTCCAGTCAGACTTTCCCTGTAAACAAATTTTAAATAAATAAAAATAAATAAAATAAAAATAATGGTACAGTCTGTCAAATACAAGGATTAGAACCAAATGAACTTGTGGAATTGATAATTCCATTTTGTTTACCACAGTGGCCAAAAATTCTGCGGGTGTAATTGTTTATTGTCATCAATAAAAATATCCAAAGCAGTCTATTAACCATCAGATGTGATGTCCCACTTAGAAAATACTTCCAAGCTTTTGAAAAATACATGCATCACAATCAGGAGCAACACTATTTACAAATGTTACTGCAAGGTCAGTTTGCAACATTTTCCATCAAATTCTTGGGAATTCCCATGAAATGATAGATGCTTGTCATGGCATTTTCTGTTCAGTTTCACATGACACATATCCTTTATAAATGTACTCAGGTTCATCATTCTAGATTGTATCATCAGACAATGTTTCATAACACCAAGATAATTAGCAAATATTTCCTTAAATTCATTTGCTCTCTTACGATTCACATTCAACTCCAAGAGAGACCCTCTGGACAGCCACTATCAGTTTTCTGTGCAAAGGAGGAAATGGAAGCAAGTTGCCTGCTCTTTCCTCTTTATCACACATGCATGTACTCATGCCTATAGCAGTTTTTTAAGTCACCAATCCACAATACTATGGAATGGAAGAAACACACTTCAAGACTCAGAAATTTCAAACTTTTAGTTTTATGAAAAGTCCTTGTCATTATTAAAATGATGAGGGGTAACATGACTACTGGATAGGATGAAGGTGTTGTGCTTTCATTATTGTTTACATTGTTGGAATTTTAATCCAATTGTTAAGCCTTAAGACTTTAAATCTTAGTTTTGGACTTCAACAAATGCACAGTGCCATCATAGCTGTTGGAGAACACAGAGTGTGGTCGTGTAGGCATGTAGGGCTTTTGCTCTGAGTCCATATTTTGGGAATTCAAGTTTTGTATTTTGAACAGTGAAACATTCTGTTGAATGTTAAGTTTTTTTTGGTTGTTTTTTTTTTTTTGTGTTTGGGGGGGATTTAGAGGTTTTGAATGTGTGGACCTTAGTTATTTATTTATTTATTTTTTGTTTGTTTTATGTTTAAAAATCCCATTACTTTATGAGATTATCCCCACCAATGTATTGTAAATCTTATTGTGTTGTTTTTTTATTGGACATTTATGATTATGTAACATTGTTTGAGTCATCAGTTTTTGTAATGCTTAGATAAATAAGCACTAAAATGAGCTTGGGCTGGAACACCCACAGAAAACCCACGCAGGATATGCCAACTGCATAGAATACACCTCAGCTGAGAACCAGTACAGAGAATGTCTTACAGTTAGTATGCAATGTTAACCCATCGAGGCACTGTGCGATTTTGCAATTCGTCTAGTACTGCAATAGAACTGGTTTAGTACTGCCTTAGTACTCCAATAGTACTACCTTAGTACTGCAATAATACTGCCTTAGTACTGGCATAATACTGCGTTAGTGTTGCCTTACTTAGCTTTTACAGCACAGTAATTCTGATTTTCCATAGGATGCAACCTTATTCTAGAGAAAGTTCATAGCTTCTCTTTTGATGTGTCTTTAAGAATGCCCAAATATTATGTTACAGCTTTCCATCATCAAGGTTAAAAGTCTCAAGAGCTCCATGTCATTTTGAGATATGCATGCTATTTATTAATGTATTTATTTATTTCAGTTTGTACTCTTATCCTGTAATAAATAATTCTAGAAGACAATTTGTGTATTTTGTTTCGCCTCTTCACGAAATTCTTTTGACAAGGGGCAGTCTACATTATCAAATTGCTTTGGCATCCTATCCTCAGTCTGGTAATCATAAGCTGAAAAGATTACTACCCCCTCAAAAAAAGAACTGTTGCCATGGTGGGCAGACTCGTATGCTGTCCAACCAATGGTATCATTTGGTTCTGGTCTGCTAATAATTTCAAGTTCATATCTTAAATGTGTTGCTAATGCAAAATATCACTCAAAGTATCAAAGTAAATTTTTTTCTTCTGATTTTAACCTACATGGCAAACAGTTCAAGAAGCATTTGTCATATGTTTCACAGAAGCTGGGAAAAACATCAGTTAAAGTGCTTGTATGCAATGTTGCCTAGGTATAATAAGGCTGTAAATGCTTGTAAAATCACAGCTACTATACCATTCTGATTGGCATTTACTTTCCATCACAAATGGCTTATTCATAGCCAACATAACTATATAGAGGGATAAAGCCCTGACTACAACCTAGGTTGCCTGAAATTGATATGCAATTCAGGCATCTGAGGTGCTGGCAGGGATGAGTGAGCATGTACATCCCAGAGGTGAGGGCATGAGTGGGTGCATGCTATTCCCTGTGATGCTCCCTGTTGGAGGCTTGGGTCGTCACATCTGGGGGGCATTTCATAGACCAATGGGGGATATGGTGGTGGATTTTACTAAGCTGCTACAGTGATGGTGTCCTCACTGCATGCCTGCCTCTTAGACATAAACACGTAAATGAATTGGAAGGAGTGGAGTATCGGGCAGGACACTATGTAGAAAACCCCATGAGGAATACCAAATGGAAAGACACTCCTAGGATACCCTTAAGTTATTTTCTGCTCCCAGCCTATATCTGAATAGAGTTAAGGGCGATATAGTGGCTGGTAGATATGGCAGTGGATGGAACAATGGGTTAGCTAACATAAGAATGATGTAGGGGACAAAAATGCAGAAAAATGGTTTATTCATATGTGTGTATGTATCTATAATATTTTTGCCTGTGTGTGTGTTCATGTGGGACACTGGTTCATAGTACTGGCCTAGGGCACTACTGATTGGTGCGTCTGATCAAGTCATTAGATTAGAACAAACAGAGGTCCTCGGCTGGGTTTAAAAATAATTATACTCTGGGCTGATTGGCCACGCTCTCTCCACTAGTTGTTTCTGCCCCGCTACGCTCCTCTCCCTACCCCCTTATCCCACCCACTCCACTTACCTCTACATATATACTTCTTACACCACACCCCTTCCTACGCTACACCTATCCCAACCAACTACCCAATCTATATAACTCCTCCCCCTCTACACTCCCTACTATCCTGTATACTCTCCTTGCTTTCCTCACCGCCCTTAAACCTTTCACTTATACATTCTAATCTTTCACCTCCTTTCTCCTTTTTATACCATAGTTTCAATATTTACTGACCTTGCCTTATTTATACCATAGTTTAGTCTTTACTGCTATACTAAAGTTGCTTTCACCTACCCCTCAATATGTCATCCAAAACTCGTACAACCTTATCCAAAACCTCTAACACTAACACTATCCTAACTAAACTACTACTCCTGCTTATTCATTTCCTACTTCTCACACTACCCTATCTTTTTACCTCTTATGAACAAAAAAATAATTGCCACATTAGCTATTCTCTTAAACAAACAGCCTCAGATCTTACATCCCACAAGTTAACTCACTTAAATATCACATCTACTTCTTCCTACCTCCTAGCCAAATATCATCGACTGTCCCATATTAAATCTAATTATCTCATCTTGAGACGACCAAAATACCTTTCTATCTTCTCCTGTAAACCTTACTCACCATATATCCCCTCAACCACATAAGATGGTGATATACATCCTAACCCAGGGCCCTTTAACACCTCTTCTGACACTAAACCTATTACTTCAAGCTCCTCCCTTCCAGCATCAACCTCTAGTTCAAATTCTTTACTTATTGGACATCTTAATATCCAAAGTGTCAATAACAAGCTTACCCATCTTCATTCCCTTCTTGATTATTACTCCTTTGACATCTTCTGTCTAACTGAAACCTGGTTAAAGCCCTATACTAAAGATAGCGAAATTATTCCCCCAGGCTATAATATCCTAAGACTAGACCGCTCTACCCACAAGGGTGGGGGTGTAGCACTGCTATTTAAGACCAAACTACAAGTATCCTTAGTACACTATGATCCACAAGAGGATACCAAGGCTGAACTCCTTATTTCTAAACTGAAACTAAATCCACATAAATCAATCTATATCATTTGTATCTATCTACCTCCTGGAAAAAACTCTACTATTATCGAAAACATCCTTAATTGGGCATCTTCCACATATCCACAAGAAACTATCATACTAGGAGACCTTAACCTTGACTGGTCCTCCATTAACTCAATGAACCCAGCCATGCATATTAATCTTCATGGCTTTACTCAGACAATAAATACCACAACTAGGATCAATAAACCTAACAATAAAGAAAGTATATTGGATTGGATCCTAATTAACAAACCACAACTAGCATATCAGGCTGGCACTTTGCCTGATGACATTAGCGACCACCCCTTAACATACATCATAAGACAAAAAAGTATCACCTCTAATACCCCTATTTTTAGAATCACATGAAGTAATAAACATTTTAATCTTCTCCTATTTAAAGCCGAACTTAATGCCTGCAATTGGAACCCCCTAAAATCTCTCCCACTTGAAGATGCCGTTAAATACTTTAATGACAAATTCTTATCAATCCTTGATAATCATGCACCAAAATGCACCATCCGAATTAAATCTAAACCAGCTCCCTGGCTTACTAAGGAAACAAGACAAAAACTGCTACTTAGAAACAAATCCTGGAGTAAATGGAGAACTAGTAAATCTCCCTCAGATCAACAGACCTTTAGATTCTTGAGAAATAGTACCAAAAAAGTCATACTTTCTGACAAAAAAACTACTATAGTAATCTTCAGCAAGTAAATCACAATAACCCCTGTAAATTCTGGAAAAACTTAAATAGACTTATCCGCCCTGGTCAATCCACAACTCCCCTCCCCCTCTAACTCAGACAATATTTCAGCCTATGAAATTGCCAATACCTTTAATTCCTTTTTTATTAACACTATTAACTCTTTGGCCTCGCACCTTTCCTTTGATAATTCTAGCATCCCTGATCTCTCATCTTCTAACCTACCAACCTTCTTATTACAACCCATCTCTACCACCTTTATCCAAAAATGTATCCAAAAACTTAAACCTGGTACCCCCTCTGCTGACCAGCTTCCATCTGAATTCCTCCAAAAAGCAGCGAAAGAAATAGCCTATCCTATATCCATTCTTATAAACAGAACTATTAATGAAGAAACTATTCCTGATATTTGGAAAGTTTCTTATATCATCCCCTTACATAAAGGAGGAAACTCAAATGAGTACTCTAACTACAGGCCCATAGCAATCCTGTCACCACTAGCAAAAATCATGGAAAAATGCGTTCACTATCAATTAATGGATCACTTAACTAAACACAGCATTCTAACTAACTGCCAACATGGGTTTAGACCATTTCATAGTACTACCACTGCACTCCTATCCTTTACTGACTTCATCAACAAAAACCGTAATAACCACATTCTATCATCAGCTCTCTTCATTGACCTGTCCAAAGCCTTTGATATGGTTAACCATCCCCTTCTCATAAAAATTCTTGAATCTATTTCCTTAGAACCCAAGGTTATCCATTGGTTTGCTTCCTACCTCAGTAACAGGAGACAGGCAGTCCTCTGGGACAACAAACTCTCCTCTCTCCTGCCTATCTCTCTTGGTGTCCCCCAAGGCTCTATCCTCGGACCACTTCTATTCTCCTTATTCATAAATGACCTACAAGTAGCTATACCCCAGTCCACCTGCATACAATATGCTGACGATTCCACACTTATTTGCTCTGCTAAAACCATCTCTGAATTACAAACAATTACACAAAATGTATTTCACATAGTAGAGGCATGGTTCTTAAAACGTTGTCTACTCTTGAATGCTAAAAAAACCAAACTCCTTCTCTTTAAGCCCACTACTAGGTCTCCCCCGCTAGAATTTTCTATCTCTTCCAGTGATGGCACCCTTATTTCACCTGACTCTACCACCAAGTTATTAGGTGTTACAATCGACAACAGCCTTACCTTTGATATTCACATTAATAATACTATTAAAAAAGTAAACAGAAAGTTGGGCTCCTTCTACAGAATCAAAATGTTCTTAACTCCTACAGCCAAAGCTTCACTTGCCCACTCTCATCTTATTTCCACTCTTCTCTATGCTTCACCTATCTACACTAACCTAAAGAAAAACAATCTCTCTAAGCTGGCTAACAGTTATCATAGTATAGCTAGATTTGTTACTGGAAATCCATATAGAACTCATCACTGCCTGAACCTACAGCAACTTCACTGGCTTGAACTAAGAAATATGTTGTTTCTTTCTCAACTTACTTTTGCACATAGGATTTTCTATAATCCTAACAAAACACCTATACTTTCTAACTTGCTTACCCCTTACACCAACCTTACTTCTCTTCGCTCCTCAAACAAACTTCTAGTAACCTTAACTAAAACTAATAACTCTGCTGGTGACTCCCTTTTCTCCAATTCAATTGGTAAATATTGGAATCATCTTCCTACCGAACTAACTTCCATTCCATCCTCAGTTCTCTTTAAACAAAAACTCAAAACACACCTTAAAAAACACTGGTTATGCTCTTGCTTTAACCCAGATTAAAACTATGGTTACCATAACTTCTTTTCTCTCTCACTTCTCCTCTCCTCATTTTTCCTTCTTACTATTTTAATGGGACACTACCTATGCCTAAATAGGTTTTCTTTCTATTTTAATGGGACACTATCTATGCCTAAATAGGTTTTCTTTCTATTACTCTTTTTTTTCCCCTATTAGTCTCTCTTAAATCTATTAATAATGCTGTATGCATATTAAATTATCAAGACATTTTTTTCTACTGCTCTTACTTTTACATTTATTATGAATGTCTTTCTCTTTTCCTTTCATCTTTCATCTTCTAAATGTTTCTATTAACCTTTGTTTCTCCATAGGTTATGAATTTAGAATACTTCAATGTAGAATTTTATTTTGAGCCAGGCACCGTATTCTATTCTTGACTGGTTTTGTATTATGTAATTGCTTTTTCTTCATGTGGAGCTTTTCTCCCCGGGCCTCTACTGAAAATGGAAATATATCCAGTTAGACTAGCCCGGTTAACAAATGTAAAATAAATAAAAATAAAAAAATATATATATTTGTGCTCCACCTTGGTAAACAAACACAGGAAAATGGTAAATAATACCCAATTAAATAACATATTGTTAAAATTTATTCAACAAAGGGAAGTTGTACAAGTTGCAGGCTGCTTCATTTATAGTTATTAAGGGATAACATTTCTTGAAGCCATAACTTTTATTATGATCATATAAATACGAAGTGGATCCTATCTTGAGTAAACTGAAAGGAAATACACAATACGGAAGAAAGTCCTTAAAAGAAAACTGCATGTTTTGATAAAATGTATGAAACATACTTCTATCCTTTCAACTGCTAAAGTGCTCTGTTCTGCTACAGTAATTGAGTATAATTATTTTTCTACATTTTTTAAAATTAGAAATTGTTTTTTATTAGGTTTCAAGATATTAAGTTCATTGTAACTAGTTAACAAAAAATCATGCAACTAATGCACATACATTTATTATGCCAATTTGGCTGACATTTTTTTTAATTCCTCTCATGTTTAATTTATTTGCAGCAAACATGCCATGCCCTGATGTTTTGCCACCAGTGAAGCAGGTCAGAAAGGTTGCAGTTATACAAAGCAGTTCCTTGTAATGACGTTGTGTTATAATATAGCCTCTTTTCAGAGATTGCATATATACCAAGCAGACATCACTCCCCAGACAGTGCAAGGACAGCTGAGGCAAATTAAGACTGCCACTTATGAATTCTTATTCTGAAACAGTAGGACAAAATGAGAACTGAAAACCTCTAACCTAACAACCTTAGAAACAGACCACTGGTTTTGGTGAATTGGTATGTGCGTGATCTTTGTTCAGAAATCAAATCACAAGCTCATATTAAAAGTATTTAAAAAGGAAGTTTTATAATATAGATTATTGGTACTGTAATGCTTATAGTAATTTGCAGTATATAGATTTTCTAAACATGGTTTCATTAAGTAAACAAAATTTCAAACCCTTAAAATTGTTTATACCTCCATTCAATTAATAACTTATTGACTGCATAGTGCTTGTGTTTGCATGTGTGTGTGCACATGTGAGGTGACTGTGTGTGTGTGTGTGTGTGTGTGTGTGTGTGTGTGTGTGTGTGTGTGTGTGTGTGTGTGTGTGTGTGTGTGTGTGTCTGTGTGTCTGTATGTCTGTTTACATGCAAGTGTCAGTGGGCAGAGACTTTCTTTTTTTATCAATTCCTCCTTAAAGATCCAAGTAAGTTAACTGATTTGTATCAGAAAAACTGTTAAAAGTCATAGTTGCTTGCTCAAATGTGATAGGGGTATTCTTGATGCTTATGAATGAGTGTAGCAAAGGTTCTATTCAAAGAGAACATGTACGCTAATGCATAACGCCTGAAAAATGATGAAATGCAAATGAGAAATGTTGTAAAGCATAGTATGTTAATGAGGTGGTTTTGCAATCCATAACCCGACATCCTTGCGGTACACACATCCATTGTTAAATGGTGTGCTTCACCTTTGATACTGGAGTTGCAGCTAACAAACTTGTCTGTCCAAGTATGCACAAGCACTTCCCTGACACAAATTACTTATTTCCCCTAGCACCCCCTTCATTAGTTTGTATTAGGTATGCACAATCACTAAAATGACACAATAAATTATTTTGCCTAGTGATCACTTCAGTAGTCTGATCATATATGCACAAGCACTTTACTGACACACAAATGAATTACTTCCCCCAGTGGCCCCTTCATTAACAGTTCCTAGTATGCGTAAGCACTAAAATGAAATATTCACCCAAGTAACCTCTTCAGTAAGATATCCAGGTATGCACAAGCACTAAAATGAAACATTTCCCCAAGCTATCCCTTCAGTAATATGTCCAGGTATATACGAGAACTAATATGAAACATTTGCTTAATCACCTTCTTCAGTAATATATCCAGGTATGCATAAGCACTAAAATGAAACATTTCCCCAAGCTATACCTTCAGTAATATGTCCAGGTATATACGAGAACTAATATGAAACATTCGCTCAATCACCTTCTTCAGTAATATATCCAGGTATGCATAAGCACTAAAATGAAACATTTCCCCAAGCTATCCCTTCAGTAATATGTCCAGGTATGCATGAGAACTAATATGAAACATTTGCTCAATCACCTTCTTCAGTAATATATCCAGGTATGCATAAGCACTAAAATGAAACATTTTCCCAAGCTATCCCTTCAGTAATATGTCTAGGTATGCATGAGAACTAATATGAAACATTTGTTCAATCACCTTCTTCAGTAATATATCCAGGTATGCATACGGACTAAAATTAAACATTTTCCCAAGTGACCCCTTCAAAAAAATGTCCAGGTATGCACAAATATCAAAATAAACCATTTACCCAAGTGACTCCTCCAGTAAAAATGTCCAGGTATGCAGAAGAACCAACTCAACTCCTCTTACATCTGTTTTCTAACTGAAACCTCATGCTTTCTGGAATAACTTCAGGGCTGTTTATATACTTTGTAAGTAAATGAGTTCAGCATAGATTCATGCTTATGAATCAAACTCATGCATGTACGTGTAAATCCTCTTAAAAGCATAGTAGCAGACCCCCTATTTCTTTTATGTTAATCATGTAAATCATTTGCAAAAGGGGGAAGTACTCACAAAAAGTCCTATGCATTTTTGTAGTCATCCTGACAGTCCATGATTTGCATAATTTTGTAGCGCCGCTCTTGGTGAATCATATTTATGAACATGTGAAGCCCTGGGCAGTGAAAACCACCAGTAATCTACTTTCCCATAAAGGAAAGAAAATCAAATAATGAGAATCCTTGACCTGTATTAAATACTTTGCTAACTGAATTAGTATAGTCATATCAGATCAGTTAATATCACTGGCATTGCTGATTTAGAATATATCGTGGATTCATAGATAAGTGCTAACCACTTGCGTAACATTAATATTCATGAGTGTGCTACACAGAGAGGTTCACAGCAAGCAAAGCATGCATGGCTGTTACAAATGATAGTTTTGCTCTATGCACATTCTCTGTATGATTCTCAGCCTATATTTTCACGATTTACTTGTTCATGCCCCCTTTCCTCTTTATGCTCCACTATTACAACAAAGTAGGTAATTTTGCTAGTCTTTAGTTGTCTACTTATGTTTTGCTGATTTTGTTAGTTCAAAACGCCAGTTGCCTCTTTTCAGGGGAAACCTGTGGTGGTATTCATACTGACTAAGGGAAATTTGTATCGTTCCCTACTTTTTTCAATAATGGCTATTGAATCGTATACATCCAGCAAAGCTACCACTAAGTAAGGCAGAATGGGCCTTTATTAACATATAATTCGAAGAACAGAATTGCATGTTCCCATACATTTGCATTCTCTGACTTTTAGCTTCATATGAGAAAAGTTTACTCATTACGGGCAAGCCCTTATATAATTAAGCATAACTCTTTTTCTCCATTTCTTAATTTTAAATTGTTTTAACAGCTTTCAAGACATTGGGTTCACTGTAACTAGTTAACAAAAATAATACAAAAAAACACATACCTTTATTATACACATCTGACTGAACAACGTTTTTAATTCCTCTCATGTTTAATATATACTCAGCAAGCATATCATGCTCTGATGTTTTGCCACCAGTGAATCAGGTTAGTAGTTTGCTGTGCTGTCTTTGTGTTATGACATAGCCTCCTTTCAGAAAACGCACATACCAAGCATTCATCATTCCCCAGACAATGGATGGGACAGTTAAGGCAAATTAAGACTGCCACTTAGTATTACTAATTCAATTCTATCAAGATCAACATGTTACCAATATCCACTCTCCAGCAGCCCACTAACAACCCTCCCACATACCCCTAAAAAAACTTTATTATTTCACCACATCTTTACAACAATTCTAACACCTAACTCTTCTCATTCAGATATGTACATTCTAACTCCAAACGCATCGCACAAATACACTAAACTAATTATCAAACTTACCCACCTATTTCTAGTCAATACAGCTCAGATTAAACAAAATGGAGACATACATACCAATCCAGAACCTATAAGCACACAGGAAATACCTCACTCTTTTAACATCCCATTCTCCCCAAACATCACTCATTTCCCTCACAGCAACACAGATCTCATTCTCTTGAATGTGAACATAAGAAGCATACTCAACAAAAGTTCTGAATTTCATGTGGCCCTTACCCAATATCCTCCAGATATAGCTATACTAACAGAAACCTGACTAAAACCGCACATACTAGATACTGGAATACAAACCCCTGAGTATGGCATCCATAGACTTGACAGGACTCATAAGGAGGGTGGTGGCATTGCCATAATTTACAAAGATAATATCAAACTGGAATGACCAGTAAGTAACCACCCAGACCCCAAGAATTCTGAAATTTTAATCTGTCACCTCCAAATTAACTCTGCCAAACACATCATTATCGTAGCAGTTTACATACCTCCTGGCAACTACCTAACCTCTATTGAAGACATCCTTTGCTGGTTTGCTTCAACATGCAGTCAGGAAACCATAATTATGGTGGATTTTAACCTAGATATGTCTACCTGCACCTCCAACAATCCATCCAGTTTTATTAACCTCCATGGTTTCTGTCCAGTTATAAAATCTCCTACCAGGATTGACAAGCACAGTGAAAGACAATAAATACTGGACTGGAACCTTAGAAATCAATCTTTCCTCTTCTATCAATCTGGCTGTCTCCCTAATAGCCTAAGCGATCAATGACCCATCTACCTGATTAGACAACGTATCTGTCCTCCAAAAAACACAGTTTACAAATACATATGCAACAAAAAAAAAATAATTTCTCACCTGAAGTCTTTAAAACCCTTCTGCAAAAATGTGACTGATGTCCCTTAAACATCTCCATCTCACTTCGGCTGTTAAGTAGTTTAATGATAAATTCATCAATAGTCTAAGTAATCTATCCCCCTTACCATATTAAATCCAAACATATACCATGGCTCTCTAAGAGATGAAGAAGCTACTTAAACTAGGAGATAGATTCTGGTACCACTATCATGAGACCAAAAACGAAATATCACTTCTCAATTACAGTCAAATGCGTAACCTAGCCAAAAACACAAATTAAACATCACAAAAATTCTACTACACAAAAATACAACAAAAGCACTAAAATAACCCCCAGAAATTTTGGCAAGCCATCATCTGTATGCTAAAGCCAGGTCAGATCACAACACCAACTCCAACAACTAACAACTCCACTGATAGTATTGCATCCCACTTTAACTCTCATTTTATCAGTTCTATCCTATCCCTTGTAAGAACATGACAGTTCTACAAATCCTTCTCAATTAAACCCATTCAAACTAACACCATAAAGAAACTTATTTCCAGACTAAAGCCCTCACCCCTCTTGGTAGACCAGGTTCCCAATGAATTTCTTAACGTAGCATCAGATGTCATTTCCTTCTCTATTTCTATCCTAATCAATCGGCCCGTTACCAAACATTATATCCCAAAACTCTGGAAGATATCTCATATAATCCCTCTGCAGTCTGCTCAAAGGCAGCACATCCACTGAATCCAATAACTATAGGCCAATATCCACCTCCCATTGCCAAGGTTCTTGAAAAATGCATCCATTCATAACTATTTGACTATCTACTAAACAACAACCTCCTATCTGCATCCCAACATGGTTTTAGGCCAAAACATAGGACCACTACTGTTCTTGTTGACGTTACAATTCAACCAACCATCTTAGAAATACCAGTCTGCGTGTCTCCTTTTTCTTTCTAGACATGTCAAAAGCTTTTGACACTGTTTCCCATCAGAAACTACTCAATGGGCTACACTCAATAAACCTTTTCCAACCCACCCTCTCCTGGTTTATTAGCTATTTATCTGACCACCAACAGGCAGTCAAGTGGCATAATGAACTCTCTTCCCTTTTACCTGTCTCTGTTGGTGTACCTCAAGGATCCATACTCAGCCTACTGCTTTCCACAATTTTCACCAGTAATCTCTTATCAGCCACTAAACATGCAACCATTGTTCAATACACAGGTGACTCCTCCCTTATATGTTCAGCTCCCTCCATACCACACTCTTACAAATAACCTAGAAACCTTTCAGTCACATCATAAATTACCTATCTGACTCCCAGCTTGTTCTCAATCCTAGTAAAACTAAATTCATACCCCTTACTAGTAACAAAACACATAATCACCCTCCACCCTTTACCATCTACTCTTCCTGTAAAACTATAATAGAACCAGCGCGTCAAGCTTGGCTCCCTCTATAGAGTCAAGCCTTTCCTAACTGACTCTATCAGAAATATCATATCCAGAACTCATCTACTTTCTAGCCTGCTATAAGTTTCAACAATATTCACAAACCTCAGGAAAACTGATTTAAGCAACCCGAGTCCTGTTATAACAAAATAGCAAGATTCACTTCTAACCTCCCATATAGATCACACTATTTCACCAACTAAAATGGCTTGAGCTTCCAAGTCTGCTTACCTTCAACCTATTAATTTTCACTCATACCATCTTCCACCACCCAAATAACTGCCCTGCTCTCAAACACCTTGTTCAGCCCTACTCCAGCTGTAGTTCCCTAAGATCTTCTATCGAAATCCTACTACAAGTAGCCAAATCCAACAATAACTGCAGGGATTCCCTATTCTCAAACCAAGTATCTAAATCCTGGAATGCCATACCTCAAACAATGCACAATAACACCAACATTTCCAGATTTAAACAATTACTAAAGGAACACCTCACCAACAATTGGCTTTTTACTGTTGTACTAAGCCAGGCTAAAGAATTGTCTGTTTACCTCTAACACATCCATACTAGGCCTCTCTTTTTCTAACTCCATCCTACTTTAGCCAGCTTCCCCTTTCTTCCTTTCCTTTTTTACATAATCTTAGGTGTTTTTACAAATACAGTTTCCTCCTACTTCCTTTTCTTTCATACCTAATGTCATGTATTTTTCAAGTCAATGTCTATTATGAGATCTCTAAACAAATTACACTGTACATGTGTAGTAATCCTTTGCATACTTGTCTTCTTCAAATTTCATAGCTCTATAGATAATTTTCTCTGGTCCCCCTCCACTTTACTGACAACCCCTTTTTTCCTTCCATGGTTGTGTGTTACTCAGGTTATCTATGTTTCTGTTACAGGTATTATGTTACATGCTACTACATTTATATTCTGTACCATTTGAGCTCGAGTATGCATTCTTAAACATTGTATATATGTTTCTAATGCATATGATGTAGTTTTTACTTCTGATATAATACTTCATTTTGCAAAAATTCCTATTGATAAATATTTCATTTATAAATTCTTTGTACTGGAACTTTTTTCCCTGGGCCTCAGCTGAAAATGAGCCTTTGGCCCAGTTGGACTTTCCCAGTAAACAAATGTAAAGTAAATAAATAAATAAAATAAATACAATTCTGAGACAGTAGGACAAAATGAGAACTGAAAAACCCTAACAACATTCCAAAAAACCCTAACAACATTCCAAAGGGGGGTGGTGGAGACTAATGTAATGGTTATTTACCTCACAACCACAAAGTACAGGACTTGATTCTCAACTTAGCAAAGAAAACTGCCTAGGCTTAAAATGTCATATAAAGGCAGTTAGTCTAGTACTTACTGATGAACCTAAACAGACCATACGTTTTGGCAAATTATGTGTATACATTAGTTCAGAAGTCATATCACAAGTTCATATTAAAAGTAAAAAAGAAGTTTCATAGAGTATTGGTATTATAATGCTTACAGTAATTTGCAGTACATAGATTTCCTGAACATTATTTCATTAAGTAACCATGATTTCAAAAAACGAAAAATTGTTTATACCTTCATTTAATCTACCGACTGCTTGCATAACCTTCTGTGTGTGTTTGTGTCTCCATGTGTGTGTGTGTGTGTGTGTGTGTGTGTGTGTGTGTGTGTGTGTGTGTGTGTGTGTGTGTGTGTGTGTGTGTGTATGTGTTTGTCACAGAAGTGCCAGTAGGCAGATGCTTTCTTTTTAATTAATTCCCCCTTAGCAATACAAATAACTTAACTGATTTGTATCAAGATAACAGTTAAAAGTCAAGAGTACCCGATATATTCATAAAACTTAACCTGCTTTGACATAAAAGTAAAGTAAAAACAAAGAGAAGCATTGAATTTTGTTAATACTTTGCTAACTGAATTAGTATAGTCACATCAGATTAGTTAATATCACTTGTATAACTTATTCAGAGCATTTTTTGGATTCATAAATAAGTGCAGACCACTTCTGTAATATCAATACTCAAGAGTGTGCTATACAGAGAGGTTCACAGCAAACAAAGCATGCATGGTTGCGACAAATGATATTTTTGCTCTACGCACATTTTGTATATGAATCTCAGCCTATATTTGCAGGGTTTACTTGTTCATTCCCCTTCTCGTCTTTATGTTCTACTGTTGCAGCAAAGAAGGTTATTTTGCAAGTGCTTATCTGCTTATTTATGCTTTATTGGTTGTGTTAGTCCCCCAAGGCAACTTGCCTCTTTTCAGGGAAACTTGAGGTGGTTTTCATACTTACTAAGGGAAATTTGTATCTTTTCCTACATTTTTCAATAACTGCCATTGAATCATATGCATCCACAAAAGCTACCATTAAATAAGACAGGTTGGGCCTTGGTAAATAAATAATTTTAAGGATGGAATTGCATCTTCCCATACATTTACATTCCCTGATTGTTTAACTTCACATGAGAAAACTTTACCCATTATATATCACAGTCTGTTTCACTATACACATATACGCATGATTTCAGTTGTCCCTTATGAAACCAATGCGATATGCTAAACATGATGGTTATATCACATGTCACAGGTTCCCAGGACTGAGCCCCAATATAGGTATCATAAAATTAACTGTTATTGCAGACATCATATTTATCTGTGCACTGTATGCATGTCCACCATGTTTTGGTACATAGTTGTTTACAAGTCACATGGCATGTCACATGTAACACCCTTCCACTGGTTGATGCTCTTTCAATATTCATTCTTACTGGCATCGTCATCATCTTTTGACTTTTTTTCTTCAGTGGATTTGGATATAAATCTCTGACACCCCAGAGCGAGACACCGCTGTGTTTAGATATTATCATATGGTGCAGTCTCTGACAAACTTTGCCCATCCAAGCTATTTTCTTGAGTTAGCACTTGAGTGCACACCTATAAGTGTCTACATGTCTGAATTCAGACAGCAGCAACCCTAAAACATTTTCAGTCATATTTGATGTTTATTTTTCGGCAAGATTCGTGCCAGACAGTTGAGGAACATAGACTGGTTTCAATCCAGAGCTTCACCCATTTTCACCTGGAAGAGAAGATATAACATGCATATTCAGAGACATTCTTCAAAGATATGCTATGAATCCTCAGAACTATTCTACCTGCTTCATAATTCTCTAGAAATAATCCTCATAGCTGATAGACTGACTACATATATACCTGAAACCAGCGCTGTAGCAAAGGTGGTGTCAGTAGGTCTCCTATACAAGGCATTGACTGGTAGAGGCTTTGAAACCTGAACATTTTTAACTGATTATAAGCTTCAATTACATGATTGCAGCAGCTTGTAAACAAAGTGCCAGATTGTCCTGTATTTTTAAAGGCAGTTAAGTAAGCAAACGAACACACAAACAAAAAGTAAAAAAGAACGTGAAATAATTTGGATGATATCTATATTTCCGATCATTTAAAGTTTGTGGGAAAGGATATCAAATGAGTTTACTGCCACGGGTACTCACAGTTTAAAACAAACCACACAGCAATGTACTGAAAATCATTCTGAGAATAATGGAGTTATGAATATGAATTCAATTTTGCCTGTTTAAATAAGTATCTGATTTAATGTTGGTTGGCAACATAATACAGAATTCTTTAATTTCTTGCAAGTAGCAGCTTCAAATACTTTCATACTGTTTGGTATTCCAAAAATTCATAAAAGTAGCGCAAATATTCCATTTCACCTCTTCAGGTCTGCAAGTGTTTCAATCACTGAATTTCTTGAAATGTTTGTTGAGGAAAAGCTAAAGAAGTAATGAATTAACACACAATTTTATGTTCATGAACTGTGCCACTTTCAGGGTAATATGAATACATTTGTTTAACACAGAAATATAAAATAGTTACATTTTTGCCATAGTAGATATCACTTCTCTTTACACTTTCAAACTTCGTGAAGTAGGGGATGATGGTTAAGTCAATATTTAGGGGGATGGATTATATACTTTTCCTGATATTATCATTAAGCACAATTACTTCCTTTTTCAGAAAAACTATTTATATACTGATTTCTTTCTCAGGAAAGGTATTTATAAACAAATCTGTGGAGTTGCTGTAGGAGGCATTTTTCTGCTGCAACATTTATCTTTCTGCTGTTGGCTAACTGGGAAAATTATTTTTTATATAAAACAGAAACATTTTGAAATGCATTGCTGCAGTAGATTCATGAATGATCTCTTTAAAAGCAGGTAAAGTAAGAAAGTGCAGTTTTAATAATTTGTTTCAGTTTTAAACAGTACTACAGATTTCCTTAAATGTACATTAACAGTTGTCAAAAATCTAATCACATATTAGGACACTAAGCTTAATGTTAAGGATGGTACAGTAATGCAGATGCCAAGGTGCTCTGATAATCTCTGTTTGTAAATAATTTTCTTCATGCAAAGTTATTAAGGGAATTCGATAAAGCCTACATGATTATTTTTGACTGTGTACGAGTCGTGGTTTGATGCACACATGGTCAAAAAGAGTTTTAGATGAAGTAAACTCTGTGTAGAGGAGTGCACTCATGCACAAACACAGGAACGCCTGTGGCATGCAAATTACAGTATAAGTAACTGAATTGTATGCTAATGAAGCAAATCAACATGGTGGAGTGATTCAACAAGCTGTAAAGCAACCATGTAGACTCCATGCTTCTCTTATCCATGTATTCAAAAGTTTTTCAAATACAGCCACAGAAAGAAGCCTACACGGACAAAAGAGCAAGTAAACGTCTATAGATTTGTACAGAACAGACCGTAACATGTAACCCCACACATATTATGATATTATCAGACATGGTGGATACTAGAAAATTAAATTAACAATAGCAACAATTCTTTGTTAAGTGCCATAACATTAATGCAGCTTTGCTCCTCACCCCCAAATGAAGAATGTACTCGTAAGTCATGTAGACGGCTAAAAGTATAAACCTCATTAAACATACTCAAAACCTGCATTCCAATGTGCAGATATACCACCGTAATACTCTCCCTTGAGTGTACAACATTGGGTTCCTCTTCTGTTAATTGCCTACATGGTTACTGACCATGTAAATTCAGGGCTGTCAGCATGGTGAAGATGCAAATGAGATCAAAACTCATTAAAATTGCTGAATCCAAAAAAAAATGTAACCGTGTAGGGATGTTCACTTTATATAGGCACTTCCACAATGTTCGTGTTGAACGCATGGTGACAGTGAATGATGACATCAAGGAGGTGTGTTAGTTTACACTTATAAAGGTGTACATGTAGGTCTGTCAAGTGTTAAATGCATGTAAGAAGTTCACAATTCACAAGTTCTGTGTCATCCTCTTTAATGTTTGCTAAAATGTATCATCTCTGTCCACTTTAAGTTCAAATTTGTTTTTTAATTTTTATCCTTGTTTGTGTGATGGAGTGCTTAGTGCAACCTGGGAAATGGAGGAATGAATGGCAGTTTTCTCGGTGCTTGTCACTTAACTATTTCTATGACAGCATGTGTATATAGAGGGTTAGAGTATAGAAGGTCCTAGTTTCTAGTACAGGGTCTGCAGCCTTTCCTTCACTTTTTGAGTTTCATGTTTGCACAACATCATAGGCATGGAGAAAAATAATAAGAGGATCACCTGTATTTACCTGATTTCAACATCAGTGAGCACAGCGGCGCTTAGTGGCACATCTTGCACTAATGAGCATCAACAGAGTTGATAAATTCAGTAAAGTAGCAGATATTTTTTATAGCTAATAATTACAGCATAAGCAGGTACATTTCAGTAAAGTGGAGCTATTCAACAAGCAATAAAGCATCCATGTAGCCTACATTCTGTTTTTTCCTGCATAATTCATTACCATGGGAGTAAAGACAAAGAAATTCTAGACCTGAAATAAAATTGTGTCAACTGCTGCATTTACAAAATAGGTCCTGAACTTAGAATGCATTCTTTAATAATATAATGGCATAAACTTGTATTTCTTAACTTAGTGCCGTAATGAAGTAAATAGTGGTGGAATTGTAAGGAAAATACCTTAACATGTAAAAGCAGATACTTAACTTACTTATATGTGTCCATTACTTCATTTTTTTGCTTATTCTTCTCATTTTAATTGCATTTTTTGTGTGATGCGCCACATAGCACAAACAATGGAACCAGGGAATGGTTGTTTATCTGGTTTGTGCAATGCATGGCAGACCACCTATTAAGCAGACAACCAAAAATAGAAAACAAATACATTCAATAAATGCCCTTAGCCATCGTGAAAACCCAGCCTAGAGTACAGATGGTACTGGTTTCTTGTACAGAGTGTGCAACCTTTGTTTTACAGTGTACATCAATGAAGTGCAGTATAGACAATTGCTTCCTCAACAATCTTGTGGAAAAGGTGTAAGCGTAGTCCTACATATATAGAATCCTGGTTTTGAATTCAGCATATTCCATATAGTATATTACTTTTACTGATATAGTAATCTATGTATTATTACATTTATGGTCAAATGTATGACTGTGAGTATACTGTGTACTATAGTCCTCTAAATGTATTCCTGTTATCTGGATCAACATGGCTTTAACTTTTAAGGAAAACACATAAACAACTGCCTACACATGCAATTGCTTGCCACTGTTGTGTTCTGCTTAGCAGACACTAGCAAAGTAGCTTGAGTTTGTGCACTGCTTACCTACATGTAAACAGGTTTAACTCACATGCTTGTACACTTTATTAACTATCGTGTAAATCTGCTGCTCACTGAGCTATGGAACTGTATATATCATGCTTTCTTATTTGTGTTTATTGTCCATTTCCTTTGTATGACATAAAAGCACATGTGGAAACATTGCAAGTTCTGGGAACATTATAACTATACATTATATATTCACGTGTTGTCCCCCCTAAGCAGTACAACCCTGGGGGTTTTCAGTATTTTTACAAACAAATATCAACCACACTACAAGGTATAATTGTGATGACCCACCACTACCATCTAGTAATCAAAGAGTGTCAATACTTATTTCCTGTTGAACTTGGGTACTCAGAGACCCCACATTATCCATAGCTACCCTCCATAATGGCTCCTCAATCACAGGCAAAGGCATCAAAGGAACTTTGACCTTGTTTCCTGCCTTGCCCTCTTTTTGGCACTGCTCACAGGTCCTGCAATACCCTGTTACATCCCTGGAAATCCCAGGCCAATAAAAGTTCTCCATAATATGTCTCTTGGTACGCTTTATGCCCATATGACCTACAAAGGGAATGTCATGGGCTATGGCTAGAAATGCTAGGTGGTAAGATCTGGGCACTACCAACTGTTGTATTACCTCACCCTCTAGCCCTCCTTCAGGGGTCCACTCTCTGTACAGTAACCCTTTGTACCAGTATACAGATTCCCCTTTTCCTTGAGAATCAGGCACCTCCCTGGCTATCTCCCTCAAGCCTTGTAATGTAGGGTCTGAGAGCTGAGCCTGTCTCAACTCTCTCATTGTAACCCTTTCCAGCTCTCCTTACACAGGAAGTCTGATATCCTCTGACAGTGGTGACTCACTCTTAGCCTGGGTACCAATACTTACCTCTGCCCTTGCAGTCAGTCTGTCCAAGGGAACATCAGTACCCAAAAGCAGCTGTGGCTCATCTTCAGTATCACTGCTATAGGGTAGCTCCCTCTCTGAAGTAACTACCTCAACAGTTCTGGCTTCAAGTGTGTGGTCTGCTTGGGTTTCTCCTCTGCTACCAGTCCCACATCCTAATCTCCAAGCCTGAATGTCTCTAACTGCATGCACATAAGGTACTGCATTATCAAAATCATTCCCTATCAGGACATCTGCAGGGATATCTTCAAACACACCTACTTGCTTGTTTCCCTATTCACCATCCCAGTCAAGGTAAATCCAAGCCAAAGATATTTGGAATGGGGTCCCTCCTAAAGCTGTGACTGCAGTGGACTGCTCAAGCAAGTAATGCTCCTCTTTAACCTTTGCAGGCTTCACAATGATTAGGTCAGAGGATATGTCTCTCTTAGAAGTGGCCTGTTTCCAATCTACAAAGATAAGCTATAACCTCTTCTGGTAGTTTGGTACCCTTGGTGTCTCCAGACAACTTTCCGCTGGCATTCAGTCATTCCCACATGCTGGCTCTCCTAACTTTTCTTCCCCACCTTGCCTCCGTGGACATCTATATTCTACATGGCCCCACTGGTTACATTTAAAAGATTTAACCTTTGATCCTGGCCACGTACCTAAACTTGTGGCTTCCCCTGTTACTGGTGGACTCTGTTGGTGCAGTTTAGGCTGCTCACCATGAGTTCCCTTAGACCCGTGTGCAGCACTGGGTATCCCTTTCCTGAGCAGTGATGCCCTTCTTGCCAGGTATATGTCTCCCTTTTTCCCGAACTCATTTGTGGTATTGCATTCCCTATCTGCCAACCAGGTTCTCATGTCTTCAGGAAAAGTGCTAAGGGCTTGTTCCCTCAACAAAAGGTCTGCCAGCCCTTCAAAAGTGGTGACTTGACACCCACTCACCCACCTTTGAAAATAAGTGCTTAACTCAGCAATATATTCACACACACTTTCATCTGCCTTGCATCTGTGCTCAAAAAACTTTTTTCTATAAGCTTCAAATGCTAACTTAAAACAGCAGTTACAGCTTTGCTATTGAAAAAGGGGGCCTGGATCCATACCCAGAGCCCTTGATCAACATTATACTGTTTACAAACCCTTTCAAACATATGAATAAAACTATCAAAAGTATCACGCTCTAAATTGTGGAAGAACTGTACTGGCCTTTATTGCTTCTGAGTTCAATTATTCCCTTCCCCATTACCTCCATGACCCTGGTGAAGAGTCTGCATTTAACTTTCATGTCATCTCTACCTGTCATTTTCTTTGGTTTGCAAATGTCTCAGTCTCTCTGCTGATTCTAATGCCATTTATTTCTCATTTTATTCAGCCTCCAAATGCCTCAGTCTCTCTGCTGAGTCTAGTTTTAAATGTTTGGCCTCCATTTCAAGTCTCTTTAATTCCAGACAGATTTTTAAGTCCTCCAAGGAAAAGTTGAACTGTCCATTTTCTGAGAGTTGTACAGCCACAAGGCCAGTATGGTTGTCCTCATAGTTGCTGGTCTGTGATGCAGCTGTGACAAAGACTTTAACCATTTCCACTTTAGTCAGGTTGGCATGCATCAGTCCTTTGGCATGGCAGATCTCAGCCAACTGGTTCATTGTCAGCTTGCCATAATTCTCTGCTGACATCTTTGCCTGCTCTTACTGATTAACTAACCTAATAAAAAATGAATAAAACTATTGTGATATGAAACTCTGAATGTTCACTGTGTGGCTGCTAGATAGTACAGGCACCTTCTTTAGTGACCACTGTTTACAGGCTACTGGAATTCAATATCCACACTACTGAATCTTAATATATGATGTGGTGCTCCCACCACTGCCAAGTAAATGTGATGTGGATATACCATCAATGCCATGAAATGGGATGACTCACCACTGCCAACCAGTAATCAAGGTGCCTCAATCCTCACCACTGGCAACAGTGGCGGATTTTCACTGAGATGATAACAAGTACTCATACAGTATTTTCAGATGCAGCTCTCTGCATCAACTGCAATTTCCCTTAAGAGCCCACAGAGACGACAGTCAGTGTGGAGCTGGTTTCTCACACTTCCTCCACATTCCCAGTAAGACTTTGCACTGGCCCAGCTATAGAGTTGAGATCTCAGCTGAGTGACCAAGCCAAAAACTCCAGTGCCATCTCTGTCCAACCAATGCTTCATGTCTCTGCCCAAGTAGCTGATACACACACTCTTTGAGGTTTGATTTACACACACACTCACACACACACACACACACACACACACACACACACACACACACACACACACACACACACACACACACCTGGGAAGGCTGATACAGGTTTGCTAGCTATGCCCTCTTCTGCCCAGACTATAAGGTAATTTGTACTGCCACCAGTCAACTCTTTATGAGCAAAGTTAAGGCCCTTAATGTTCAATCTTACCATGTAATATTAATATTTACACAAATGGTAGTTTGACTAAGATCAAGGCTATTAGGAGTGGCCCACACAGTGTCATTACATAAATATCCAACTACTCTCAAAACATAAATATCTCTACACAGATCAGCCACAATGTAAGGTTTAAATATAATTAATAATAAATAATAAAAGAACAAGACAATACTAAATATATATTCACAGTGACATCAGAGTTCAAAATCAGAGGACATATTTAAAACAACTTTGTAATACAGTCTCAAATAAATAAAGAAAAATTTCTAACCTAAGCCTCACTATATTCCTAACTGAATGTAATAGAATTATACCATAAACTAAGAACTTACTAATAGAGCAAGGCAGATGTGGTAAATGGATCTTCATTTTTTTTGTCAGGTGCAAGACAGAATGCAGTATGCTCTGTTTCATTAAGAGATTTCTCAAAATAATATCTAAAATATTATTGCTGGGATAGCTTACAGAATGACATCACTTCTTGCCATCTGACCCTAGTTCCTGGGCAAAACAACCATTGCTGAAGCTGGCAGTATTTAGCATCTACCTGTAGAAATAAATAGACAAAGGCTTTACTCAGATCTTTGGCAGATTGCATTCCGTCATGCTTTCAAGACTAGTAATGAGTTCACCCTAAAGAAAATACAGAAAGCTTCCTTGCATAGACATTATATCTCTTGCTGCATTGAGAACTGAAAGATACCATCTTTTATGGTCTAGCCTATAAAGTAATTTAATTTCAGTTGTTTTTCTGAAGTTTGCTGGACTGAAGTAAACCTCCTGTATTCCAGTTTCCAGTGTTAAAATATATACATTTAAACAGTTACAATAGTGCATATACATTTCTGTTCTCTTCCAGTATAGAGCACAGTGGTTACATTTCAACAACAGCACTTTGCAAATTCCTTTTCAACAGACATGTCTGTACTGGAAGTTTGATATACACATGCCATACAGTTCTAATACATTTGTAACACAAGCATATTGTATAAATCATTTTGATATTCACCAATGACATATAATTATTCATAAAATTCAATCTAGCTGGGCTAGCAGTACCTCCTTTTGTCACAGTAATATATAATGATGTGTGCTCCCTCGTGGATAGGGCCAGTTTGTGGTCCTAACAACCTTCTTCTGCTAAATTCAAACATCCAACTATGCTCAATAAGGGTACTTTTGTTTTTACACAGCTAGGCTTCTACACCACCTAGTGCTGTTAGGCTACTGCCCTTATCTAAGTTCACCTGCAGCAATGCAAAAGTCAAACTTGCGCTGTGACATTTGCATAAATTACTGAGGTCTGTAGCCTGTGTACTTAGATAGGTAGGGGTTCTGTTCTCACTGCAGCTAACTGTGTGTGTGTGTGTGTGTGTGTGTGTGTGTGTGTGTGTGTGCGTGTGTGCGTGTGTGCGTGTGTGCGTGTGTGTGTGTGTGTGTGTGTGTGTGTGTGTGTGTGTGTGTATGCGTGTCTACCCTGAAGAACAAATGTGTATCCACATTTACTGCCCTAAGCCCATAAATTGACAGGATTTTGATACTTGCACCTGCCTACAGAACCATTTCAGGCAGATATCCCACTCTTCTCTCCAACATGCACTACTGATGTCATCCACTATAAATTGACTTGCAGCCATGTAAAAGTCAGAACTCTGCTGTGGCACTTGCGTACAGTACTGCATTCTACAGTATGTGTAATTAGTAGGGGCTCTGTTCTTACTGCATTCAGCTTGGTGTGTGTGTTTGTGTGTGTGTGTGTGTGTGTGTGTGTGTGTGTGTGTGTGTGTGTGTGTGTGTGTGTGTGTATGTGTGTCTTTCTCTACTCAGCAGATTAATCATGCTGTCCTACACTTAATTCTCCAATGTCATGGCTTGGCAGTATTTTGAAACGTGCACAAGCCTAGATGTCCATTTCATGCAGCCCTCACAACATCTTGTCTCCCATATGGCCTGCTGATGTCATCTACTATACTTTGACCTGCAGGTATATAAAAGTCAGATTGATGGCATGGCACTTGCATAAAGTACTGTGATTTGAGGTGTGTACTTAGATATATAGGTGTTCTATTCTCACAGCATTTAACTAGGTGAGTGTGTGCGTGTGTGTGTGTGTGTGTGTGTGTGTGTGTGTGTGTGTGTGTGTGTGTGTGTGTGTGTGTGTGTATCTGTGCATGTGTGTATGTATGTGTGTGTGTGTGTGTGTGTGTGTGTGTGTGTGTGTGTGTGTGTGTGTGTGTGTGTATGTGAGCTGTTACTTGATATTATAGAGAGCATTTTACATCAGCACGTGGAACACTGTTACTATCATATGCTCAACAGACAATGCTGATGCCATCGGCTATATCAGATTATTGCATATGCAGTCATCCCACCAGAGCATGATCAGACACTGGCCTGGAGGCCAGGTGGATATCGCCTTAGCTTCATAGGTTCATAAGAGGTTATCAGGCTATTGGTTCTTGGGCCTTTATAAGCCTAGCCATGTTATACCCTTGGTCTCTTATTGACCATGTTGTATGGTCTATATTTTTAGTGAAAGTCTATGATCAGCACTGACTATCCATAGCCAAGAGGGGCATAGGTGACACCCCCAGGGTAAACATATGGCTTCCCATACAGTTGTCTAGGTTAAGCCTAAATAGGGTCATTGAGGAGCTCTTTTTTACGTGAATTGGGAGTTTGTTCCAGAGGAGTGGCAATTTCTGGGTGACATAGCTGTGCCTCCCCCATGTCCTGTTAATGTTGCAGGTTAGGTTAAGATCCCTAAAGCAAGTGAATCTTATCCTATGTGACTAGTGGATGTCCAGCCTTTCCATTAGTGCAGGGAGAGAGACTGCTCTGTAGGCCGGGTAAAAGTCTCCTCTCAGCAGTCTATAAGATACAAAGAACAGTGATAGGGCCTTCAGTCTGTCCATGGAGGTCATGTGTTGAAGTCCCTGAGTTTTCTTGGTGAAAAACCTCTAAGGTCTCTCTAGCTGCTGCAGGTGTCTGGTGAGATATATACAGAAGGGAGCTCTGCACTGTATTAGATGAGAGATGAGTACAGGGGAGTTATAACATCCTTAGCTCTGGATCTGATGCCCTTACTTATGAGATGTGGAACATAGAAGGGCTTCTTTACAACTGTGGACACATGGTCATCAAAGTTAAGGTTGCTATCAACCTGAGTTCTCAAACCTATCTCTCACCACAGAGTTTGAGTTAAGGGGTACTTTTAATATTGTAATTTTCAGGACTTCCCCTTTACCAACAGGGGTGATAATGCATTTTGTTGCATTTAGTTTAAGTCCATGGCTTTGGCACCAGTCATTTGTCTGTGTGTCCATTTTGTAGTATGTCAACATTGTTGGGGGACTCAACATTTGCACCCAATTTGCAGTCATTGGTGAACTTGGTAAGCAACAAGATATCTATATTCACCTGGACTTCTGAGAAATAGATTCCAACCAGTATGGGACTTAGCATAGATCCTTGTGGTACACAAGTGGTAACTTGTCTGTTGGTAAAGGTGGAATCCCCAACTTTGACTGTATGCATTCTGTCAGTAAGACAGTTGGCTAACCATCTGGTGACATATGGCTTAATTCCCAGCTGGGTGAGTTTCTCAAAGATGCCTAATTGGGGGATTGTGTCAAAAGCCTTGGCTAAGTCAAGATATGCTGTATGTACTCTTTAGCCTTCATCTAGGGCTTTGGTGACACTCCTGAAGAAGTCCGCCAGGTTTAATAAGCATGATCTACCTTTAATGAACTCAAATTGGGTTGGGTCAAGAGTTTGAAGGTCACCTATGTCTTTGTTGATAAGTTTTGCGATGATTACTTCCATGGCCTTGCAGATAAGGCTGGTTATGGTTATGGGTCTATAGTTCCCAGGGTCATTTGATGGATTCCTTTGTGCAAGGGAATTACTGTTGCTGTTTTTCAATCTGTTGGGACAAAGCCAGTACTTAGACTGTAGTTGAAGAGAGTGCAAAGTTCTTCTGCTAGGTCCTGTTTTAGACCATTTCATAGGCAGCCTTGGATGTTACCTGTCTCACAGAGGCTGTGTTTTTGCCCATGGAGAGTGTGGGTATGACCTCCTCTTTGGAGATACTAGGTAGAGGACCGGTGACAGGTATGTTTTGGTTTATATCTGGTGTGGACAGGAGGGGTGAAGTTTGTCCCAAATCTGTCTGATAGCAGGTTGTTGTTGTCCTCTGGGTCAGTATGAGTGATACAATCCATTACAAGTTCCGTACAAAGCTGGGTCTTCCCTTTCAGATATCTGACATAGCTAAGTAATGCCTTGACATTATCTTTAGCTAAATATTCTAGTTTTGCTTTGTAATTGGCTTTAGAGGGCTTTATAAGATATCTAATTTGCTTGGTCATGCTGTGGAGGGTTTCCTTCTTCTGCTGAGTCAGTTCTATCTTGTTTTTAGACATTAGTTTCTTTCATTTGTAGTATAACCTATTTATGTTTGATGCCTACCAGGGTGTCTTGTTTTTTTTTTTTTTTTTTTTTTTTTTTGTGAGGACCTTTTTTTTTGATCTGTTCAGGCACAGCTAAGTCTATACATTTGTATAGGTGTTTAGACAGAACATTTGTGTACACCTCTGTATAGTAGTCATTTCAGACAGTGGTATAAGGGGGTTGCAACTATTTATTGCATCACTTAGGTGGCTATAGTTTCATTTGGAGAAATCTTTTATCCTTTTTGCTCGTGAAGGGGGTCAGGTATGATTGTTAATTTGAACGAAACTGAATTATGATCAGACCTTACCATGGAGGCCAACACACAGAGGGTAGTACAGAGACGACCTGTGTTAGTAAGTACTAAGTCTAGGACATTCAAGCCCCTTGTGGGGGTGCATACTATCTGATCCAGGACAATTACATTAACAAAGTCCAGGAACCTTAGAGCGACTGTGTTTGTGCTCATATATGACTCCCAGTCGATGGAAGGATAGTTAAAATCACCCATGACCAAGGTGTTTGGATGTATAGTGAGTGACTCAAGTAGGTAGATTGGTTCTCATGGTTCATGGTGGGGGACCTATAGCTAACAATGATATGGAAGAGGTTTTCACCTACAGTTAGTTAGACTTGGAGTAGGGAGTCATATTGTTTGACCAGACGAGAAGTATTTGTCTTTAATGAAGAAGCCTTTTGTTCTTCACACTTGTTTTGAGGTCTCAACATGTGGAAGGCATTGTAGCCTTCAATGTCAAGGGGTTCTCTGCAGCCTAGAACCATGTCTCTGTGACTGCACAGACATTGGCATCTTCCAAGGTAAGGAGTGCTTCCAGTAAGTGCAGTTTCTGATTTAGACACTTTGCTTAGTCAGCATAACATTGAGTTTGTCTTTAGTGGATTTTTGTTTTGGTTGTTTTTTTGTTATTTTGTTTTACATCAGGAATTTTGTTGTTATGAAATTGCCTAAAAAGGCACTATGTGGAGGCAAGTACCTTTGCCAGTAACTGAAAGCCACTAGGAGACAGGAGAAGGCCATCTCTGGCAAAGCAGCATGAACTGTCAACCATATCTTTTCAGGCTGACAGATACTTGATTCTCCTGAACTGACACCGGAAACTAAGCCAATTGTTGAAATCAATCATTTTGTTTATACTGAGGCATCATGCTGGGTGAAGGTAGAATGCTGCTTAGGGCTAGGGACATACCTGTCCGGGACATAATCTGAGAGCTCAGTCAAGTCTGTCTTCATATAGTCCAGTGAGGTACATATCAAGTCTTTCCCTCCAACATTGACTATGGCAAAAGTCATAACGGCACTTGTTGAGAGACTTGAGTGTGTGCATGATGTGATGGATCCCGGCACCTGACAGGCAGCTGATTGTGACCTTCTCCTTGTGCAGCTTGGTTTAGGAGACAACTGTGTGACTCACTATGGAGTCACCTATGACCAGAATATTTGGTTTTGAGGTGTTTTGCCTTAAGACTTATTGGCTGAGAAACTGCTCCATGTATTATTATGTGTAGTGGATTCTGTTGTGTCTGCAGTGTGTGCAGTAGGTTTGCACTTGGGAAGTCTCTGATCTTTAGGTAGGCTTCTAGCTAGTACCTCCGCATATGTGGGTTTATGTGTTGTGAGCTTGTTATGTACAAGAGGTAAATGAAGTGTCTGTGCTGACAACCTGTTTGATATCTGGTTTGTTGTTATTTAAGAGAACTAATTCCAAATTCATAGAATAGATACAGCTCTCACATGTTGTATTTGTTTTTTTTAGAAATAAATGGTTGAAAACATACATAAGGCATTTGCTACATTGCCTCAAGATGTCCATGTCAGTCAGGCTGGCTGGAGAAATGGTGGGAAACTGTACATCCATTATGGCAGGTATATACTGTAGTAACTAGTGGGGATTAGGATAAATGGGCCATATTTTGCTGTAGGACTAACAAAAAGTGGCTATTCTATGGAGGGCTAGGGGGAGAAATCTGTGAATGCTTCACAATGCACAACTGAGTTGCTCACAGGGCAGCAGTGCAACCTCTGAGCAGCTCTAGTAAACTGAGTGCCCTAACACGATGCTGAAATACAAGTGAAGTTAAATGATTTTAAAAAAAGTAAACAAAGGGAAATCCCAAGACTGAGCCTTATTCCAACAATTCTCAGCTCAGACAGGTCCTTGGCTGCACACTTCTGCCACAAGGGTGCAAGGGGGCTTTCTTAATGTAAGATGGTTGGTTTTAGTATTCATATAATACCAGTCTAGATTCAGCAACCCTGAATCTAGCCTATGCTATAAAATGCAGAAGTACTGGAAATTCAAAATGCAGAAAATTGTAGTCACAACAGCAAAAAAAAAAAAAAAAACAGTTTAAATAAAGTAGCAGTTAAGTAGAATACTCCCATAGGAGTGCAGACCACAAACATTCCTAGTGTGAAATAACTGGTCTAAAACCCACGTGCTTAAACCAGAACAAAGCACTTCGAACAACAGGCAGAATAAGCCTTCAATGAGCAATCCCCAGCTATTAAGAGCAGAAGCTGCCCTCTCCTCCCACAGAAGTGTAGACTACAAACCTTCTTATTATAAAACAATGGGCCTGAAGCCCAAGTGCTTAAATCAAAACTAAGAAGCTTATAATAACAGTTATAATGTAGTCCAATACCAGACAGATTACAGTGACATGTTTTTTAATCTATCCACATACAGTACATCATGGCATGGTTAGTAGGCTCTGTGTTATCTTGATGAAAAAGCTATGTGGTCTGTCCATCTGCTGCATGTGTCTGGAGAGGTTCATGCAAAAGAGAGCATTGTACTGTGTTACTGTTCTGATGAGTTTGACTACACTGCCGTCATACAATCCTGAGATCTGAATCTGATGGCATGTCTTATGATGTGCACCATATGTATGTACTGTAAAATCACTAAAGAGAAAAGTTAGAAAGTAATGATACACATTGCCATTTCATACACTACAACCCTTATAAGAGAATACACTAGAAAGTACTGACATGATGATGCTATCCACTGTATAACTTGGCAAGGCAAATATTAGTGACAGGTGCAATTATCAGTTCAGCAACACTAATGCAGACATATGAGGCACTAATGTAGTTATGCACCCTGTACATCAGACACAAGGTTTGTATCCCTGAATCCAAAAGAGATAAAACAGGGATATGGCACAGTTATCATCACTTGCACAGGGTGTTGCGATGGGGAGGGCACAATGCATGGCTGCCACAAAAGGTTGGTGAGGGTGTGTGAGTAAGAAAGGGAAGCAGGCAGGCTGAACCATGTAACTGTTGTGTGAGTGTCTGTAGGGGTCCTCCATGTGACAGTGGTGTGTGAGAGTCTGCATGAACACAGCCAAGCTTCATTTTAACTGTACATCTTGGTATGTTGGACAAGTGTGAGCCATGCATGGTAGAGTTGCCAGTTCATTGTTATTGCCCCCAATAATGAGAAGTAGCTCTGTCAGGAACTGCACTGGCACCTCCATGCCCAAGGTCAGATGCAGTGCTGCTACTTGAGCATGACTGATGTCTGCTGGATGTGCTCCTTTCACAGGAACACCCCGGACCATGACCTCATGTCCTTCCACATCTGGGTGTGGACAGCACACTCATCAATGTTCCAGTGGAAGTACTGCCACTATGGGAGCATGATCAGGTACACCCACAAGGATGTTATTCCCCTCCCAGCAGATGTTACTTCAGAGATACTGATAGTTCCATGACAGACACCCCTCAGTCCATCACAGACACACACTGCTCCAATGTGTCATTCATCTGATCCAGTGAATTGGCAGCGTGGTAGAGGCAGTCACACGTGTCACCCTTTGCCACATCCACAACATTAAAAATGTGTCTGGAGTGCCATTCTGAATGTGCCTGTGCCTCCTTGACAGCCCTAAAAATATGCTGAGTGACATGGGAAGAGACATCTGCACCAGGTGGGGGAGGGACAGCAGGCCCCTTCCAAGCACCCCTATCAACCGTCCTGCATAGCACCTTGCCCACACTTGGGCTATGGACAGACTCAATGAGCACTGAAGCTGCAGTTACCATACATCCCTGATCAGTGTCCTCACCCACAACCTGTTCAATATCTGTGGGCACAGTGGACAGTGTAGGCATAGACCTACTGGCTGTGTCAGGGGAAAAAGAAGGGGGTGGCTGGATGTCAAAATCTGTGTCAGATTCAACCTCTGCAACACCCCCACTGTGCTACAGTTTTGCCACCATCATCATCAATGTCTGATGAGCCACTGATATCAGGTGGCCCAGTGCCCACACTCCCACCGTCATGATAACCTGTGATAAGAAACACAGGTATACATTAATATCTGCTAAATATCTAACAGTGCTGCAACTATTACATACAGTACAGCAATACATGCAACAGGCCTAAAATGACACATTATATTTCTTTAAATTGATCTGAAGTACTGACATAAATTTGTTTGGCTTACCAGCAGTGGGAGGCATATGTCACTGGATTCCTGATGGTCCTGAAATAAGTTAGGCAAGAGGTAAGTGCAACATCATCACATTTAACAGTTAACAGTTAACATTTGACAGGGGGTACTTCATGTACTCCTCTATATCTGCATTAATTATACGTTCAACAAGAATGTGGCTGGCAACTCCAAACTGAGCTGATCACTGTGGCAATCATCAATTCCCCCTCCACAAAAAAGACATGTGACATGGAAATAAGTTTTATTTCAGTTGCTTTACTATACAACAGTATTCAACTGGACATATAACAAAGCCTGCCTGGAAGTTCCTCCTACGACTCAGAATGAGTGACACCCACATCAGGTACATGCTGTGGTCCACTCTACTGTGAGCTGTCATGTTGGAGGATATTTGCCAGCCACTCTTCATTGGGGGTGAGAAGTGGTTCTGTCGCAGGCCCTCCCCTGGTTACCCTTTGGTTTTGGGCAACAGCAGCTGCTTGCCTCCGTGCAGAGGTAATCATGTCAGTGTTCATATGTCCGGCTGTTGCCACCCACAGAATTGATGTCAGTAACAATCTGCTGCCATACTCATAGCCTTTCTTGCATATTGGGATGATCCCTTCCCACCAGAAATGCCCCATGTTGAAGGAGAGCATCAATGATATTATTCTCTGCTTTACTGAAGGGGGGGGGTCTCTGCCTCACTGACGTTTTGTGTCCTAAAACACAACAGAATGACAATACACATAAGTATCACATAACTACAAAGTAGCTGTTTCCAGATAAAAGTGTAAAGGTTGGCAGTTAGCAGTACTCACTGAAAAACATAAAACAGTCTACAGATATGAAAAACTAACAACTGGCAAGATACAAAACAAGGAGAGTAGCAAAAGCAACATATCCTTGTTTGTGCCATAGCAGTACCTCAACTGTGCTCCCCCAAAAGAACAGTCCATTCTAGTTGGTAACATAACAGCAACTTGCCTTTGCTCCCCCCCACCCACAAAAGAACAGGCACATGAACCATTTTGCTAGTAAAACATCTTTGAAATGCTAAACGTGCTTTTAAAGGACGTGTCCCTGAAACATTTGTACATATGCATCACACAGCATTCTATTTTCATGCATTGTCAGTCATTTGTACCTCTGAAATAGCTTGACAAACACGGGCATGCCATCATTACACTTCTAACTAATGCATACACATAGTATAAAATGCTTTGTTTCATGTTATTCATTAATATATTCCAGCATATGCATTATGTAAGTAACAAAATGGGAGCATACCTCCTGGAGTTCAATGTTCCTTTGTAAAGATATGTTTGGAGATATTTTGCTTTTGTGAAGTCCTGCAAACATGTGTCAAGTGTAGTCATCATCAGTTTGCCCTTTTATAATGAAGTAGATTATTAATGGATTGCATCTGTCTTAGCCTGTGTTTCAGAGATTCTAATTACAGCATAAGCAGCTGAATTGCATGCTAATCAATAAATCTGGTGGAGATATTTAGCAAGTTATAAAGCAACCATGTAGATTCCATGCTGCTTTTTCCTGTGGATTACAAAAGTAGTGCAGTACAGGGACAGAAAATCTACATAGTGAGAATGTTAAGAGCTGCTGCTGCTTAATTCCATTTGTATGTGCTACAGGCTGCAGGCAATGCTACTGCTGCCAACAGGCCTAGGATAAACTTTTCAGGCCACATTTAACTTTTGACAGCATACATGACATGGACATTGTAGAGTGCCTCAAGGTAGACAGGGGCACAATATAGAAACTGTTTGACCTCTGTCAGGCTCAACTTAGAGCCAGAGCCTTTACCTTCACATGTATTGGCTGTGTATAGCCTGCGTCACAGTCAGCCCTGAACTAACACTGTGGAAACTGCTGCATTTACAAGGTAAGTCCTGAACATGTACTGTCTTGTATAATAATATTATGGCATGTCCTTGTGTTTCATCACTCGGTACACTAAGCAAGTAAAAGGTGGGAGATTTGTATACAAATTAACATAACTTGTGACAGCAGAGAGTTATTTGACTTATGTGGCCATTAGCTAGTAGTAGGCCTCAGGCCTCAAATTTTCAGACATTGATACCTCCCCAAAGTACTGATGATCACTGCATGCCTTCAGTTTAGCACCATACATTTGTAATGGGAAATCATAAAAATAATTATTTAAAGAAAATTTATTGGGAAGACAGGAAAATTGTGAAATGGTGAGCAAGCAGGGGAAAGAACAAAATGAAAGGAGGGCAGGAATGTGCAGGAAGGATGTAGGAAAGAACCATATTTATCCATTTCTTCAGCAATAAAACATTATCATATATGCAAAATATCAGCTGAATTTGGACTGTCACATCCAGAGAAAGGGGTGACCATAACACAATCATGCTGTACAGCCAAGTGGACCGAATCAAGTGAGTCATGAAGACGTGTGTGTGTGTGAAATGGAGAGCTGTGCATGTGACGATTTTTTTTTTTTTTTTTTTTAAGAGAGAGTGGAATGTTGGGGATAGGATGTATGAATGTCTCAGTCTGTGTGAGATAAGTTGGGTAGGTGAGGAAGCAATTACAGACTGACAAGACAAACAAGACAAGAGACAGGAATGGTGAAGGAAAGAAGAGGTGGGTTAACACCATAGATGGGGAGAAGGTGGGAAATCCAGATCCCATGCACGTCAAGTTAGTTGAAAGTGATAATCTAGTCCTCACCTAGTGGACTGTCACCTCACTGTGCCACTGGCTGCAGTGCCTGATGACTGTGTCTCCTATGTATACTCTGAATGAGGATGGAGAGCAGGCTCTCCATCTGGTGTATGTGTGCACCCATAGTGCGGCTCACAGTCATATGCACCATCCCTGGCAGTTCATCTCAGGTGATAAATTCTCCACCTCTGCCACTGCTCCTGGAGGGAGCCACAGTGCTTGCCTCAGGGGAAGAACTACCTGAGGGGCCAGGTAGTACAGGGGCAGCAGAGGGGTGCTACAAGGTTGCGCACCAGACGTGCTGCTCAGAGGTGCTGTAGCTGATGCAGTAGGGACAGGAGGATCTTGTGAGACAGGCCTACCCAACTGTGCTGTGGTAAAAAATAAAAAAATAAAAAAAAGAAGAGAGAAGGTAAGGTTTGGGATGAGAGAAAAAAAAGGAGAACATTAGTAACTTCATATTTGACATACAAAGCATTGATACAATTATTTGAGTCTGTTCTGTTACTTTTAGCAGTGCAAACTACTAACAAATGTTTTCATTACTTTTAAGACTACCCAGTTCATGACAGATGCACACTATAGTACAGATTGCAGGCACCAGCAAAATGGATAGTCAGGATGAGGGGAGATGTAGACTGTGGGCTTAATGAATGTGTTCCCCTTAGACCAAACCTCAAGTCCAGATTTGTAAAGCGATAATTGATTAATCTATGCTAATTGTTTTTTATATATTTTTTATTTATTTTCAGCTGTCTTTATGCTGTGTTTTTAATTGTATGTATCTCTTTAATTGTGACATTAGTTTCAATAAGTCTTGGTCATGTGATTTTATCAGTGTATTTAAAGGGTGTGTTTTCATTGTGCTGTTTTTACACCCGAAGAAGCGATAAGTGAAAGCGCTTGTGTTTGTGCACAGTGAAGTTCTTGTTTTTATTCCAGCCTTGGATGTGTCCATGTTTTACATTATTAAATTGCTATTTAGAAGAGTACTGTTGTAATGCATACATCCCACATGCTTCTTGCATCCTTAAATGAGGGAATGGGATTTGACATACAAGGATCGCTTATTGACAGCTGTAGAAAAATCAGAACAGAATACCATTATGAATACTAGTCTTGACTATAGTCAGCTTTTAACTCCTTCAATTACTCACTCAAATTGATACCTACACATCTGTAGGGTATCCCCTGTATTAAATTCCCCAATCCAGTGGTCACGGGTATCCCTCTTCCTCCTCTGGAGGTCATCAAAGTGATGCCTGCATTGCTCACCAGTGTGGGGGATATCTGTAGCACTGGTTAAAGCCATGACAATACTATTACAGGCTTCAGACTTTTATTCTGAGCCTAAATAGTCCCATTGCAGCAACCACGGCCCATGCTCCTTAACTAGGAGTTCAATAAAGGCTTTGGACTCCTGAAAACCCTATCTCTGGACCTGAAAGTGCACTCCCTCAGCAGTAATACCAAACATGTCTACC